>NC_041397.2:62662046-62907046 GCF_900747795.2 Erpetoichthys calabaricus | reverse complement strand
CCACACCTGAAATAAATTCTGCTTACTTCATTTTTAGTTCTCTACCAACTACTCTTTACATGCAGTATGCCGCAACTTGAGGACACATTTATTCAAGCTAGAATGAAATGCAAAGTTATGGGTGCTGTTTGAAAGTCTCTCTAGTTGAGATTAGGAGGAAAATGACCAGTGATAGATTACATCAGAAAAGCCTCATTAGGCTACATATTTATCTCAGTTGTGAAAAATTACTGTATTTAGGGTGTAATCTTCTAGTACATATACATGTTTATGATTTTTATCCATTATAGGCTAAATATCAGTAACAAATACAAAATATTTTTATTAATGTGCTTTAACAGGATTTTATTGTCTCCTTTAGATACGTTTCTGCTGAAAAATCTAGCATTACTCTTTTTATTTGATGGGGTTCTATGTTGGCCCATACAGGTAATGAAGCAACTGCATAGCAACATGCTGAAAAGCACTGAAATCAGAATGTACATAGAAACAGTCTCAGACAACAGATATGGCCTGTACGTTATAAAACAATGATAAATTAGTGACATGATCAATAGTCAAACACGTACTTAATTCTTCTGCCAAATGACAACTAAGGCTATCAATAAAAAGTGATTGCTTTAATTAGATAGCACTTATGATATTCAAAGAAAGCTGAATTTTTTAAAACTGTGACAGTTATTGATGGCTTCAAATTATAATATAAACATTTTGATATTAACATGATGTTTTCAGTTGCACAATTCAAACTAGCAAATAGGAACAAATAAACCATAAATTATCCATTTAAATTCCAATATTTGAAAGTGAATGAAACTCCTCTTTTACAGCTGCATATATTGCATAGTTAGTCTATGAATGATTCCCTGTTTTAAAAACATTATCAGTTGATGTTATAAAGATACATTCTGCAAGTGGCAACCTTTAGTTAATCCATAATCAATATTTCCACTAAAGAAAAAAACTGGTCAAAATTAGCTAAATTGTTACTTAGGTATACTGTATTTGAAATTATGACGACATATTGTAACATGTAGTGGCAGTAGTACCAAAACACTGCTAAGACTAGTGTTCTACTGAACTATGTACTTGGACAGCACAAACATTTTTTGACTTGTTTTACACAAAGGTATTACAATATTATATAAACTGGAAAAATGTATGGAGATTTAGTTTATGCTGTTATATTTGAAATATATTTATAAACATAAAGAAATATTAACTTGCCTCACAGCTAAAAGTATATGCTAAAATATATAGCTTAGATTCTGCATTAAAAACCTATCAAGAAGTGCTGCGACAAACTAATCTAGATTTGTACCACAGAGTTATCAGGGCTCCGGAATGCAACTAAAATGTTCACAAATACAGTATGACAAAAAAATGTTTGAGAGATAATTTAAAGTTTAGATGTGATTACCTACTGACATACAACTTTCTTTTCTGGTTTAATATGTGATCTTTAAACGCTTTACCTCTATCCCGATCTACAACTAGTCACACACAAAGATAACACATCAGTATGCAGGCACCACACGCATTATGACTATACATGAGTTTATTTATCACAGTGTGAAAAGCAGCTGATTTTTCAGTTTATCGGTTGGTGGATAGCAATCTAGAGATTTTGGAGCCACAGTGAAAGAAAATGTCAGTATAAAGCTATTTATCATGTGAGAAGTAGCACTTCTTCACAGTGAGACTGATGCAATTAATAATGTGTCTAATGCTATTGAAGCATACGTATCACACAAAGTTGCCCATTGCAGTGACAGGGAAGACTGATGTATTAGATTCTGAATATCCTTTCTGTATTTAAACCTGTTCATAAATGACAAAATGTTTGATATACTTATGACTGAGAGCAACAAACTTGAACAGTGACTGATACAGCACTGCACATTGAAACCCAAATGCAAGGTAGATAGATGTGTACAAAGATGTCTGAACAAGATGTTAGTTTTGGAAGCTTTAAAATGAAATGAGTTTATTAACAAAATTTCTACATGAAACAACTTATCCTAGAATGTTTTCTTTTACATATTACTGAGCATTCTTTTCCCTACAAGTTGGACATATCTGATTTTGTAATTGATCATCAAAATTCATGTAGCGAGATTAATATGACTATTGACAACACTGCATCTAAATGACCATCCACAAAACTAAACAGCACTTTAGAAGATTGGGGCTTCATGAATTTCTTTGGCTTTAGGTATGGTAAAATTAAACAAGTCATGTATTACGAATTTTGCTGTAAGGCCGGTCAGGCAGTTGAAGGGAAAACAGAGTTTTTCAAGGGGACATATAATATCAAAAAGGAAAAAAAATGGAGAGTGACAGAAGCATACAAATGTTCATCATTGTGGAATTACAAACCTGGGCCGTGTAAATGTTCAAAAAAAGAAGACTGTCATGTGCAAACCTCTGCATAGTCCTGTGTTCCAGACATTTAAGAGAAAACTTTAAATTTAGTTGAGAGAGACTTTGGGGTTTAATAACCTTGACAGCATTTTGGGTTTCTGAGTGCATAGGATAAGCTTCAAAACAATTTGGTGACAAAATTTAAAGCAATCTGCAAGCTTTGAAAAGCACTGTTATCTAACATTAATGTTAAAATCACACTTGTAAGTCAGTCCCTTAAAAGCTACTATGAATCAAGTTTTACCTGCTAACTCAAAGGCTACCCAAAGACAAACACCACCATAAGGCACTTTTTCAGTTCCTCTCTCCCTTATCATCCACATGGGCAAAAGAAATTAAAGGGGCATTTTCACATCTTCACAGAGATTTGCAAAGATCCAGTCATACAGAAAAGTCCACTTAAATATTTTTTTTCATTTAGTTTGTTTAGCTTTACAGCTTACTCCCACATCTTAAAAATATAAAACTTGGATACAATTATGACTCTAGAGTGGCCCAATGGCTGTATATTTGTTGCCATGAAGTAGCATCCCATTCAAGGCTTATGCCCAGAACTCCAGTAATAGACTCTGGCTCCCAGCAACTCATAATTAGAACAAGCAGGTTTAGTAACACAGTGGAATGAAATGTATTATCTCTTTACATTGTAGTGATTATTAATGATGGACAGTGTTTAAATTTGTAAATCTGTCTGCCACCAGGACATTTTTCACAGATATTTCTTTAGCTGCCACAGCAGGAAGACCTTCTAAAAATTACTTGCCAAGAAAAGTATCTATAAGATGTAACATTTAGTTGTGATCTTCTATTTCACTACACAATGATCAGAGCCACTTTAAAGCTATTGACAGGTAAAGTGAGTAACAAAAGATGATCTCGTTACATGGCTTTTAACAAGTGGTGGGATATATTAGGCAGCAAGTGAACAGAGTTCTTGAAAGGGATGTGTTGGAAGCAGAGAGGATCTGGCAAACATGAGGATCTGAGCAACACTGACCAGGGACAAGTTGTGATGGCTAGACACTGGAGTCAGAGCATCTCTGAAACAGCAGGTCTTGTGAAGTGTTTCTGGTATGGAATGGTTAGGTCCTACCACAAGTGGTCCAAGGAACCAGCGAAAGGTTCATGGATGGGCCTACAGTTCACCTCTAACCTATAATGGTTCTGATAGGTAGGTATGCAGTTATGATGCTACAGAAACTTTACCCAAGCATCTCAGAATGAACTGCAAATTTGAAGGCATTTACTCCGAAGGTGCTTGTATGTGTTTTTTTTACACCTTTTTATCTAAATTATTCAGGAGTGTCAATTTTATTGAGCTCTAAATATAACAGTTTATATTCCCAAAACAGGCAAGAACATATGAACAAACTAATACCACCACTTTTACTTAACAAACAACAAACACAGTTACCTCTCTGGTCATCACAATTGTATAACCTTGCCTCACATCTCACTTGAAACTGTCATTTCTTTTTATCAGCTTTTGTCTTCTTGTACATGGCAGTGGGTTAGGAAAGTCACCAGCAACCACAGGATTGAAAACAATAATGACTGGAAAAAATCTCAGCAACAGGAAGACTGTTTTTTGCTGACCATGGCGAAGCTGTAAGTAGCACCTTTCCCAAAACCCAGCCAATCTTATGACACTTTTATGAAGCTAATGTGTCATGGAAAGTACGATTATTGCTAGATTACCCTTTGTTATAGTATCACCTACTGTAGATAACATTTTGCTCATAATTTTGTAGTTTAAATAGAATATGAATTGATTTATATACTCCTATGCATTTTATGTGAAGTAGGACAATATTTGTTTCAATGAATTTCACATTTGTTGGTAAATGATGCCAAAGAAAACTGGCAGTTTTCTACAGATTTTAGATAGAGGAATGTAAATTTGACTTAGCACTTTACAGTCCCCTCCACAATTACTCACATGAGCAAAAAATGGTGTATATATCACCTTTTGGTGAACTCCCTTATCATACACTATTAAAAATGAGAAATTCCAACTATTGAGGTAAATTTATACTGAGAGAAAAATAATCCCTCATTAAGAAATGCGGCAATTATTAACAAAATCACATATTCCATGATTACTAGCACGCACAGAAATTCTTATGAACAAGTCTAACTGAATCATTTTTTTCCATTTATATCTGACTTAAATTATTCTGTGTGTAGAAACTGACACAGTAATCCATGACTTTCTGTTATGTGGTTATGAATATGAGGTGGCACAGAGGCCACATTTCCGTATTCATTCATCAACATTGGAAAGATAAAAACACACAATTAAAATGAGAGAAATGTGTGCTGACCTACATAAGGCAAGAAATGGCTATGAGAAAATTCCTACTCGTCTGAAAACGCCCATATTTATTAGGGAAATAATTAAAAAGTTCAGATCTACTGGACTGTTATCAACTTGCCTGGAAAAGGACTCACATTCACTTTGCTCCCCACACAAAGTGAGCAGGTGTGATGGTCAGTTTCGCTGCCCATCCCTGAAAGCTTGAACCTGGAATTGTCAATAGTCACAGACCAAGAATGAGCTAGGCAAATAATGACATACAGTCAGCAAGAGGTAGGTGTAAAAGTGCTTAATTGAAACAAAATCAAAGTCATGGTTTCAATTCCCCAAAGTGACAAAATGTGCAGTGCAACCATCCTCAAAAATAAATAATCCGTAAAATCAACAATCAGTGGAGGTTAAAATCCAATAAACAATAAAAAATACTTTAAAATGAGCTACAGTGCTTCCCTCTAAAAATTCTCCTCTGCTTACCCCATATGGGATCATGCAGCCAGAGAAGACTTCCTTTTGACAGGCACAGCCAACATTTAATCGTCGACTTGTGTCCCTGTTGTCACTTCAGGCTCCCAGCTAGGAGCTTCACTGTGTTTCACTCTTTCGACTCCTGCTGCCATTCCTTGGTTTTATGTGGGAGACATCTTCCGCAACCAGAACACTCCTGCTACTTCAAGCTATTCAGCTGGAGTGAGCCTCTTCAGCCCTCTAGAACAATGACCACTCGCTTCATCATGGGGCTCACTTTGCCAGCTGCCTGCCTACTCTCTAAAGCGCTGGCTCCAATCTCTCTCTCAATTTCTGCTTTCACCAATTTCACTTTATTTTAACCACTGTACTGTATTTTCTCTCCTTTTTCTTTCTTTCCTATTTTTTTATCATTGACTGCACCGATCGGGTGCAGGAGCTGCAATCACGAAACCCAGAGCACTAACTACGAAATTGACTGAACTGCGTACATCTACACATGGATACACAACCAGTCAATTTCCCCATTAACCCTGAGCTGCTCATGCACATTTTCGGATATGCCCACACAGACCCCGAGCAGCACCAAGTTTACTTAAAAAAAAAAAAAAAAAAAAAAAAAAAAAAAAATACACAATGCCACAAACCTCTCTCATCACAGCGGAATGGTAAGAGACATAAAAAAAAAAAAAAAAAAACCTCCAAGAATTACTGCTGGAGAAATACAGGAAAAATAGTAGCAGTTTGGGAATCACCAAGTCTCCAAAACTGTCATCAAATGGCAGCAGACTATTTGGAAGGCATGCCAGAAAAGAGCTTTTTCTGTCATTTAACCACAAATGTAAACATCTTCAGTTTGTTAATGCTACTAGAGCAGGGGTGGGCAGATTCAGTCCTGGAGGGCCGCAGTGGTTGCTGGTTTTTGTTCCAACCCAGTTGCTTAATTAAAAACCAATCCTTGTCAATTATTTAATTGCATGGCTTGCTAGTGCTTTACCTCTGCCATGTCATTCTCATATCCTAGATTTATTTTCCTTTCTAAGGATATCATCCAAATGATTTGAAGTCTAAAACAGATGAGTAATTCTCAGTGCTTCGCTTTTTTCTCTTCACTTTCCTTCCAAGTATTTAATTAAACCAAATAGTGCATGATAAATACACACAGGTGTAAATGAAAACAAGCTAAACGGAGAAATGCTGGTCTCTTTTGTCATTTGCGTGGTATTGCTAATTAGGAGCAATTAAAAACCAAGAATACAGCTGGTTAAGACTAAAATAAGCAATAAGGGTTCAAAATCTTAACGAGCGAAACAACTAAAGTGAAGCTGAAGTGTTACTTGAGCAATAAGGGCTTCTTATTAAGCAATTGGGTTGGAGCAAAAACCTGCAGCCACTGCGGCCCTCCAGGACTGAATCTGCCCACCCCTGTACTAGAGCTTTAATTGGAGCTGTGTTCTACCATCACACAAAATTGAAATTGAGCTTTATGGAAACAAACAATCACAGCAGGTTTGGTGTAAAAAGAAGGATGTCTATACCGAAAAGAACCTGATACACACTGTCAAGTATGCTGGACGTACTGTGATGTTGTGGAGCTGTTTTACCTGCGAGTGCACTATGAATCTTGTTAGTGTATGCGACATTTTAGACTCCATGAAATCTGGCTGCCTCTGCCAAGAAACTAAAACTAGGTTCGTCACTGGATTATCCAGTAGGACAATGATCCAAAACACTGGCCAAAGTAGGATGACTAAATGCATTCTATTTTATGCTGTTCTATAGACCCGCTGGCTCCACTGATTATTTCTTGCTGGATTTTTCTGTCTGTTTGTGAGTAATTATAAAGTTAGACAAGGTCCTTATTGTTGGGGACTTTAACTTTCATACTGGTGACGCAACTTGCAGTAACATTAATTTAACACTATTAGGTCCTAGTCCTACACATATGGGTGGTCAAAACCTGGACTTTATTTTTTCACTTGATCTAAATCAAAGGTCCCCAACTCCAATCCTGGAGGGCTGCAGTGGCTACAGGTTTTCATTCTAACTCTTTTCTTAATTAGTGACATGTTTTTGCTGCTAATTAGCTTCTTTTGAATTAATTTTAATTGACTTGTTCTTGAAGACTCAGCCTCCTCAATTGTTTCTATTTCATTAATTCACAGTCAAATAAAATATGAGATATAAAATGAGCCAAAACATGACCAGCGAATTTTGTCCATCACACAATATCTGAAAATAAAGTATGATGAAGGTCTCGGAAATGCTGATCTGTTCAAGTCCACAAAACATTTTGATAGTGCTCTAATGAAAGAGAAAAATCAATCATTTTGGAAATGTATGCAACAACAAGCCATGGAATTAAAGAATGGGTTTAATTAACAACAAGAATCGGTTCCTAATTAAGCAACTTGTTGGAGTGAAATTGGTTGGGGTTTGAGACCCTGACTTTGTTTTCTTTTGGCTCACTCACTTCACGTTTCATTTCTGTTTAGGTGCCATTTAAGGAAAGAAATGAAGCAATTCAGAGGAACAATGAAATTTAGGGGAACAAATCTTAAAAAATAAGCCAATTAAAATGAAAGGTAAAGGAAATAATTAGCAACAAAAACTGGTCACCAATTAAGAAAAGGGTTAGAATGAAAACCTGCAGCCACTGCAGCCCTCCAGGAACAGAGTTTGAGACCACTGATCTAAATATTGAACAAGTTTATTGTGAAGGGCGAATTGTTAGTGACCATAAAGGTGCATCATTTGGTCTTTCTTTTAATTCATATACTTTGCCTTCTAAATTAAAGACCTGCTCTCATTTCATTAGCCAAAAGGTTGTTTTGACACAATAAGTAATCCTATCACTTTAGAAGATATCACTGATTTGTTGTACAACATGAAAACTTCATCAAGCCCTTCCCTGTTTTTAAAAGGTTTCAAGTCGGTTGGTCTCCTTTAAGGTTTTTATTATAAATTCCTCCCTTTTGCCTGACCATGTCCCCAGCTACTTTAACACTAGAATCCCTGAAGAATACAAAAAAAAGCTGTAATGCCAGGCCAACTTAAATTTTTTCACATCTCTTCACCAGGGTCTTTGTTTTGCAAATGTGTCAATCAGCACTGGCAGCAGGCAGCCGGCTATCCCATCCCCCACCGACACAGCTGAAGTCAGACACAGAGTTCTCCCAATTCAATCTGTTTATCTGGGTGCAAGGTGTCTGGAATTGTATAGTGTAAATAATATATTGTTATTTGGAATACACACATTTCATGTGTGTTCCGTGTCTACAACAATCTGGATAAATGTAGGATGACAGGAAATGCGAAGAAAGAAATTTTGAACACATAAAAACTTTTTTCATGTTCTAGTAATAATGACAAAATGCTGACGTGAAGTGTATAATGTGTGAAGATAGAAGACCAAATATCAGACAAACCCTTTCACAAAATGTATAAAAAAACAACTGTGCTTTTATTCAAGAATATAACCAAAGAAAAAGAAATAATTTAATTTACGTGTCAATGAGTAAAACTCTAAGCCCAAATCTCAATCGACACAAAGTGGACGTGTCTGCTTGGCTGGTGTAGAGGTAAGACCTGCTGCCTCGAGCCTGGGCTCTCCCCGTTTTGAGTAGTGAGCTGTTGTTATTACTGCTATTTGAAAACATCTAGATATATTTGGAGACAAAGTACATGTAATGCCGCTCCTTATTTAGGAAAAGATCCCAGTCATCCCAAGTGAGAAAGACCATCTGAGATTTCACTGGCTAATAGACTGCTGTTGTACTGCAACACAACTCTGCTTGGTACCATAAATAAAGTAGGATGTGAACTTCCACCTGCAGCTAAAGTCACTTCAGTACACAAGCAATTTTCCACGCTAGTGTTTAGATCTGGTTGTGCCACATGCTGATGGCGTATGTGGCCAAAAAGAAGAAGTCTTATTGCATTCCAAGTACCATGCACCATAACATAGAAATTGGGCAAGATCAGGAAAAAAATATATTCAAATGATAGCTCATGTTCAAATGACATAGCATTTTCAAATAGTGATGTTTTCATGCATGGACGTGTGTGTACATGTGCAAGAGACACAGACAGATTTGATGTAATTCAAGTGGTTACTGGAATATAAAATAAACACTTTTGCAAAGGTATAACGAAACAAGTGTGTTTTTATTCAAGAATAAAACTGAATAACAAAAAATTCAAGTGACAATAAGATACCAAGAAGACATGATTTACCAGTGTTTGTGTGTCTGCTTACAGTATCTCACAAAAGTGAGTACATCCCTTACATTTTTATAAATATTTTATTATATCTTTTCATGGGACAACACTGAAGATATGACACTTTGATACAATGTAAAGTAGTCAGTGTACAGCTTGTATAACAGTGTAAATTTGCTGTCCCCTCAAAATAGCTCAACACACAGCCATTAATGTCTAAACCGCTGGCAACAAAAGTGCAATATCTTTGAACAATATCTTTTTCTGGTAGCAAAAATTTACAATGGGTGTTACAGATTCAAATCAAATGTATGCTTTCATTATATAATAGTAAAAATAACAGCAGTCAACTACTCAAAACAGAGAGAACCTGGGCTCCAAGCTGCAACCTCATGATTACAAGGAGCAGTTGTGTGTATGTGTGCATGTACATTATATAGGACACACATGACTGCTACATTGTATGATCAGATTTTTCTACAATTTTCACTAATTTCAAAAAATTATTGATGTTATTACTAATATAGAATATTAGTAATGAGAACACTATAAAACCCATACCACATAAACACTGTAATGTTAAACATAAAAATAAAGAAATGGCAGGGCTGTAAAATGTATGCTAACTAGTTCAGTGAATAGGCACAAATCTGGTCTTGGAGATTTTTGTTCCTGGTCTGGTGCGGTAAAAAACTTTAAGGATTCGAAACAGAAATATAAAATGTCTGTTCTTAATGGCAATGCACTTTGATTTTAAATTAAAGAAAAATATATCCATTAAAAATCTGCACCAAATAAATACATTGGTATGGAAAATAAGGCAAAGAACATACTTGCTAAAAGGGAAACTATGAACCTGCACCTGAAAAACGTGCAGCGTGTAAACTGCCTCTGTGAAGCCAAGTAGAGATCTAGTGAAAAGGATGGTGGAAGTAGTCAGACAGCAACGGAACTATGGTCAGTCCTAATGCCTAAGCATTATTAAAAACTGAGCGGAGTGTCAGCATAGGCATTTGTCAAGGTTCATCTCTTTCATGATACTCTCACATATTTCACATTACACTAAAACCCTTCATGGTAGTTTGGCATGTCACTTTCTTTTAACTTTTTCTTGTTAGAAAGTCAGTTTCCCTCCTAACTACATTTTAGTTACTGCGATTCCAACTGCTCAGGGCAAATGTATGCCAACACATTTTAACGGCAGGTATAAACACAAATTATATATAGATACATGTAAAAAAATTATGATCCTTGTATATTTCGTTCAAATAAGAATGATAAATATTACTAGTAAAATGTGTTGTCATTTAATTTCAAAAGAACACCTTTTATTTGTATGAAATGAAAATGAAAATTTTAAATCACTGTATTTGGCTATGTGGTGTAATCTTAAATAACATCAGATTTGTAGTGCCAAATGTCTTTGCTTTAGTTCTGTCAGGCCTAATTTTCTCCTGGTACATGATATTCTTCATTGTTACAGACTTCAAGTTAGTTCTGTACAACAGACATATTTAGTGGCTGCAGGTTCCTATAGGATTTTTAAGTCCTTCATATTAGCTTTTCAGCTGGACTCAGGTCACTTTGATTATAAGCTGACTGTGCTTAACAAACAAAAAAAAAAAGTTCTAATCCACTGCTGAAAAACCTGCACATCACTAAAGCAGCAGACATTCTTGCCAACAATGGGCCAAAAAGTGGTTAACTAATGTCAACTCTGCAGCCTGAATAATACAATTAATTAAATGCCAGCATATTTGAAAAAAGCAGCTTGCTTTAGTAGTGTTTCCCTTAGAAGTGTACATACATTCAGTGAAAGGTTTGTCACAATTCTTTGCACCAAATGGCTGCAGGTTTGGTTCCAGCATCCTGCCATCATGAATTTAACTAAGCCGGTAAGACAATGAATGGAAAAATGTTATTTACATTTAATTGTTACTTTAGGACCATACAAAATGTTCAATGTTTTAATCGAATTTTAGTATTACTATCTATGCAGACATCTACGAACAGTAATATAGTACCATAAAAATCGCAAAACAAATGCAATATCTGACAATTTTCTGTCAAAGAAATTTGAATCAGCCATAAAAATTGTAATCAATTCAACACTAGATACTAGAACTTTCACATTCCCTACTTCTACTAAGTTCACTAATACAGTGCAGTGCCACTGTAACCTTAAATTAATTATGCTTTCTAGCCATGAACTTCAAGTGTTGAGAACTTCTGCCGTCAATGATAGACACAACAACAGTAACATCATCAAGACTTTACTTATTCTATGACCATGAACCCCACACCTTAAAATTTATTTTAGTCAAGAGCACTGTGAAACTGGATTTTTGCTTTCCCAACCAAACTTCCAGCTATCAATATTGTAATTTTTTTAATTTCTCATAGTTTATTTTCACTTGTAGCTTTCTTTAATCCACCTTTGGGATCATCAAATATAAATTACACAGTTCTCTGAATTATTTTATTACTAAATATTTGATAAAATGTGTGTTTAGTGAAATGTAAATGGTATATGCTTCTTATATATGTTCACATTTAAAATATTTAATGTTTATATTTATGTCTGAATCTCAATTTTTGAAGAGTACTTATATATGAACAGAATTATCATAAATATATTTTTTCTTTTCTTTTATTAGATGTAGTGTGAAATTATGTACAATATAGAATAAAAATTCAGATTCAGAAAGACAAGAATGTACAGTGCATCCGGAACAGCCTTATTCCAAAATGGATTACCGTATGGACCATTAGACACACCTAGGTTTAGAGGAGGAAAACAAGAAAAAAAATATTCTGAACAAAATGGTGTACTAATATGTTTAATAAAATATAGCAGAATAATATTTCAACCATGTAAATTCAACAGCGGTATTAAGAAACATCATTACTGTCATTAACAAATAAGGAGAGACTTTAAGGTTCAAGCACTCTTCTAGTTTTATGGAAACCCCAAGAACTCCTCATTGCTAGTGTCAGAATTTATGAAGCTCAGTTGCTCACAATTACTTTGCAGGAGCATGTACCTATCATCACGCACGTTTGGACCAATGCTCCCTGAAGTTATATCGCCAGTCTAGTCCCATCTATATTTGTAACTAGCAGAATACCTGCGCTTCGCAGCGGAGAAGTAGTGTGTTAAAGAGGTTATGTAAACATATATATACATATCTAAATATACACTTATCTACATATACATATATATATACACATATACACATCCACACATATACATATATATACATACATATACACATCCACACATATACATATATATACATACATATACACATCCACACATTATTATATATATATATATATATATATATATATATATATATATATATATATATATATATATATATTCATACACACATATCAACATATATATACACATACATACATAGTGCGTTGTAACACGGGCTGTGATTGTTACATGGGAGGGAGACTAGAAATCACAGCTTCCCGGTTTCTAATCAGGCCTGTGATTGGTGCTTTGACGGATGCCCAGATCCCACAGTATTTCCCCTTAGGAGAGGCGTTAGGCAAGTGTAATTGAATAGCGGTGCTGCAAGTTTAGCTTTACACCTGTTTTTAAAGCTTATTGACTGAAAGGGGCTTTCATGAAAAAAGTTAGGGCTTTGCTACAGGATACACCCTCCACAAGTTAAGGAAGTAAAAATAAAGGTATATATTTCTGTTTTATTTAAACCTTTTAAGTTTGTATGCGGGCGGTATGGTGGCACAGTGAAAGGTGCCGGTTAGGAGACCCAGGTTCGCTTCCCTGCGTGGAGTTTGAATGTTCTCCCCGTGTCTGTCTGGGTTTCCTCCGGGTACTCCGGTTTCCTCCCACAGTCCAAAGACATGCAGGTTAGGTGCATTGGTGATTCTAAATTGGTGTGTGGGTGTGTGCGCCCTGCGGTGGGCTGGCACCTTGCCCGGGGTTTGTTTCCTGCCTTGTGCCCTGTGTTGGCAGGGATTGGCTCCTGTATTTAGGATATAGCGGGTTGGATAATGGATGGATGGACATTTGTATGCATAGCCCCATTTGCCCGTTTTCGTTTTTTTTCTTTCTTCAGTAATATTTCAGCAAACCCGGAGCTTGTCAGTTCAAATCCTGGTACTGACACCACTGTGTGACCCTGAGGAAGTCACTTCACCTGCCTGTGCTGCAAAAAACAAAAGTAATGTAACAAATTGTACCTCAGATGTTGCAAGTTGCTGGAATAAAGGCATAAGTCAAATGGATAAATATGTATTATACACATAGGAACTATTCATTTATTTTCAGTTAAGTCATCTGCAGCAAACCTTTATAAATGAGGGCTTCTCCTTTTTAGATAGTGCAAACTGTTTCTTCTTCATTGAGGTTTTCTCTTGGAGAGCTTTTTTCATTTCATTAAAAATTAAAGCAGCAGCTGCCAAAATATGTAGCTTTCTTATTAAATTTTCAACATTGTGTAAAATAACTTTATAAAGTAACATAAAAGGTTTAAATACTGGTTATCCTTTTACACTAAAATATTACTGAAGAGATACAAAAAAAGTAAAATGCATATGTTGTTTTTCTTTAAGGAGATTAAATATTACTGAAGAAAGAAAAAAAAAAAAAACTAAAACAGCTAAATGGGGCTATGCATACGAACTTAAAAGGTTTAAATAAAACAGAAATATATACCTTTTATTTTTACTTCCTTAACTTGTGGAGGGTGTATCCTGTAGCAAAGCCCTAACTTTTTTTGTGAAAGCCCGTTTCAGTCAATAAGTCTTAAAAAGAGGTGTAAAGATATTGACAATAAGCTACGCAAACCCACCAAGACATGCAATCGTTTAAATCAAGGCGCGAGTCGAAAAACACCATCCCATACTATTAGTTAACGATTAACACATTTCTATATGTATTGTAAGCATACAATAAAACTGATAATATGTTGCGCTTATTTATCTGGTGTACCGACATTTTTGCTTGTTTAACGGCTGAAATCCAACGTGGTTTGTGCCCTTCAGAATGAAAACAGTTTGCATTTACCTTTTTAATAAAAGGCAAGCTTTTAAGCCTGAGAAATCACCCCGTAAATGCACACGTTTAATTGCACATGTGTTAATACTGGTTATCCTTTTACACTAAAATATTACTAAAGAGATACAAAAAAAGTAAAATGCATATGTTGTTTTTCTTTAAGGAGATTAAATATTACTGAAGAAAGAAAAAAAAAAAAACTAAAACAGCCAAATGGGGCTATGCATAGGAACTTAAAAGGTTTAAATAAAACAGAAATATATACCTTTTATTTTTACTTCCTTAACTTGTGGAGGGTGTATCCTGTAGCAAAGCCCTACCTTTTTTACGTGAAAGCCCGTTTCAGTCAATAAGTTGTAAAAACAGGTGTAAAGATATTGACAATAAGCTACGCAAACCCACCAAGACATGGAATCGTTTAAATCAAGGCGCGAGTCGAAAAACACCATCCCATACTATTAGTTAAAGATTAACACATTTCTATATGTATTGTAAGCATACAATACAACTGATAATATGTTGCGCTTATTTATCTGGTGTACCGACATTTTTGCGCGTTTAACGGCTGAAATCTAACGTGGTTTGTGCCCTTCAGAATGAAAACAGTTTGCATTTACCTTTTTAATAAAAGGCAAGCTTTTAAGCCTGAGAAATCACCCCGTAAATGCACACGTTTAATTGCACGTGTTAATATGTATGCTTACACAGTATTAAAAGACACTCAACAATTAACGTCATTTACCTTCGTTCCCGCGTTTGACTCGGGCTGTAAATCTCTTCCTTGTTTTCAGTTCACGTGATTACGTAGGAGGCGTGATGACGCGATACGTGACTCCATTACAGTATATGGACAAAAAACAGGTTCCAGTTATGACCATTACGCGTAGAATTTCGAAATGAAAACTGCCTAACTTTTGTAAGTAAGCTGTAAGGAATGAGCCTGCCGAATTTCAGCCTTCCTCTCCTACACGGGAGGGAAGTGAGTGAGTGAGTGAGTGAGTGAGTGAGTGAGTGAGTGAGTGAGTGAGTGAGTGAGTGAGTGAGTGAGTGAGTGAGTGAGTGAGTGAGTGAGTGAATGAGGGCTTTGCCTTTTATTAGTATAGGTGCCACAAAGCCCTTCATCTCGTGTTTTGTTGTGGGTTTCCAGTTTGAAAAACGAGAATGCGGTGCAAGCACAGCCCTCGATTCAAAAAATTGCTCTGCATACCTGTTTGTCCCGTCTGACAGTAGCTGAAAAGCACCTTCAGGAAAGAACAGCCTGAAGTAGTCCAGTGGCTGGTAATCTGTCGAGTCCAACAGCAAGCCATACTGTCTTGTGAAGTCCGGTAGCCAGTTTGGCTCCCACGGATCAATGTCTAAGTATTCCTCCCACACGAACCTTGCCATAGGTGCATCAGCTGCACGAATGCGCTCAGCTGGGGCAGCATCGGCTGGTGTCCTGATCAGCTGATGCCAGCTCCTCACTCTCTTGTTCGATCTCCTGATCACTCTCAACAAAATCAGATTCTGAAAAATCAGAGTCCGACTCAGTGATAATGTGCAAAACATTTGTTTTCTGCACTCACTTCGCTCCCTCGTGAGATGTCGATGCCATCTTGCCTTTGTTTACATTTCGCAACTCATGCACACGCAAGGATTAGATGCCAAGTCAATGAGTCTAACATTCCTCCAAGCACAGAGGGAATGCCTGTAACGTATCAGTGAGTTTTGTCGCCCTCTACCCCTGGATGTCGACTTTTGTCAGGTAATACACATCATGGTCTGTGACGCAATATTCGCTCCATAAAACGCACAGACATTTCCAACCTTCTTTTGGGGAAAGAAAAGTGCGTCTTATGATGCGAAAAATATGGTAAATTCATTTTTTTCCTCAGAATTCTACACACAACATCCCATAATGACAATGTGAAAAAAGTTTACTTGAGGTTTGTGCAAATTTATTAAAAATATAAAAACTGCAAAGAGGAATGGGCGAAACTGGCCAAGGATAGGTGTGCCAAGCTTGTGGCATCATATTCCAAAAGACTTGAGGCTGTAATTGCTGTAAAAGGTGCATCGACAAAGTATTGAGCAAAGGCTGAGAATACTTATGTACATGTGATTTCTCTGTTTTTTTATTTTTAATAAATTTGCAAAAACCTCAAGTAAACTTTTATCACGTTGTCATTATGGGGTGTTGTGTGTAGAATTCTGAGGAAAAAATGAATTTAATCCATTTTAGAATAAGGCTGTAACATAACAAAATGTGGAAAAAGTGATGTGCTGTGAATACTTTCCGGATGCACTGTAGGTAAAATAATCTCAGGAGACCAATAGGAATTACTGGGTTATTATTAGACAAAAATCAAATCAACATATAGAAGGTATCTGTGAAATGTACAGTATGTAGGGCCCTATGGAATCAGTTTTCTTTTTTCACAAATTCTGTTTTGTTTTTTTTGTTTTTTTTTTTTTTGATTTTCAGTTTTCACTGTTTTATTTTTCCTTGATTCGGAATTTTGGGTTTAAAATTTTTTTTTTCCCCTGTAAGTAGCAACAGCTACAACAAAACAAATAATGAAATGGCGCTTTACATTCAGGAGCCCAGATGCTCCATGATGCTGTATGTGGAGACTGTAGTAGGACAGTGAGTGCCCTCCAGAATTGTAAGAGCTGTTACTAGTTTGATGCATCCTTCTGAGATGAAGGTTAACTTCACTTTTTTGGTCTAGGATATTTCTTACAGCCTGAGCTGATATGTTCTCGGCCAGAAATAACTTTTTGTAGAGGTGAAAATGTTCAGCAAGATACCCTACTGATTCGAACCAGCTATTCCACATGGTGTTTCCTGCCTTAGGGGGTCCTGGCAGGTTTCTTGAAGAAGGCAGACTTTACCCACATCACTAGTGATGCAGCTTCACTAAAGTATTTATAGTGCTGCCAGGTCTTTCGCACCAAACTGATGACATGACACAAGCAGGCTGAATGTACACTGTTAGGCATAACCCCTTTTAAAGCTTCCTGGTATGCTTTCAGACAGTATGATGCATTGTCTGTAACCACTGCTAAAATGTCATTAAGATTCAGCTGGTTGTTGTGAAGATCTGCCTGTGAAAAGGTGGAAAAGTTGCAGCTCTCCATAAAGGTAACATCTGCTAAAAAGTACTAGTCTTCAGTACCAGTAATTTTAATTATGTAAATTATTTATAATGATTCTTAAACCTTAAATGTTTACAGATTGAAAACATGCATCATTACATCTGTAGCTTCATCTACTGCATATCTTAAAATAATTAATTACAAAGCAAAAGCAAACTAATTTGCAAGAAAGTAAATCTGTGAATTTAACAGAAAAAAGAGACCCACTTTTAAGGGCTCGTTGCATCTGAGGAGAAGCCTGCTCTTCTGCCCAGGTTTATACGTGCCGAGTTTAAAACAGAAGAGTAAAATGTGGACCTTGCGTGCTTAGTCACCATGAGGCAAAACATGCATTAAATCCCAAAAAATCCCATTGTTGTTAATTTTTAAAAGGGATCCCGTGTAACAACCAGTGCCACTCACTAATAACATTTTTCTATGGGAAAGACTGTTAGTACCGGCTAAATATAATTTAATGTACAATTAGAACTGCCTACATAAAATAATTACCATAAATCCAACTATGTGGTCTTGACTATCTGTAGTTTCATCAACTACAACATAAATTTTACTGCCACAAATCTTTTGAAGAACGGTGTTCATGTGTTGCTCAAAGACATGGGGCGAATGAGTTTGACAAAGACTGCTCTCATTTTCTGGCAGCATACATCCTTGATTGCAATGCTTAATAACGAAAGAACACATCTTCGTCATTTTTTGAGTGGTATGTCTGACTCGCATGACCACAAACTACTCTACAAACTGGTGTCTTGCATCTGATGATTCTGTTGTTTCCTCTATTGTTACCTGAAGGGGAATACTTTTTGATCTTAATTTCTCCTTGGTCTTGAGATGGGTTTTAGATTTGACGTGGTCATTGCAAGGATCTTTTCGTGTCCAGTCTATGGTATGCTGGCAAAACTTGCAGAAAAGTTGTCCAGATTTGTAAAAGTCACGGGTGTATTGTTGTGTCCTCAAATTGCAGTTAAGCTCATGTTTCCTAGTTTTTTGTTCGTGGTCAGGGTATCTGATACTGCTCGCTTCAACATTTCTGTCTCGTGCAGCTACCTAATTTGCGTGCCTTTAATGAGAAAACATATAAGAAACACGTGCACTGAATTTCTACAAAGAATTGCGTTCGTTTGAAAAAACAACTAGAAAATAGTACCTGAATGATAGAACTACAGATTATTCAATCGTTTAATTTATTGGGAAGTTTTGTAACAGTCACCCCTTCAGTCTCTAAATTCCGCACATTTCCATTTTTAAATGTAAAATCTGTTTTAATGCATTCATTCCGCATTGCGGAAATCATAGGGCTCTAAGTATTTGCTCTATTAATGTTTCCAAATGATTCAATTGCATTTGTATTTTCAAGAAACCATAAACTGATTCAAAGATCTAAAGTGGAAATAATTACTGTACCTTTGACCTACAGGCTCAAGGTGTGGGATAAAACAGTATTTTAATCACTTAAAAAGTAAATGCACAAATGTAGCAAATAAACAGGCATAAGATTCTAGATAAAAAAGTGTTTTGGTCACTTAACAAGAAAATGTACAAATATATTACATGAGTTGCCTCGAAAGCTTGCATATTGTAATCTTCTTAGCAAATAAAAAGTGTCATTTTGCTTGACTTTTCACTACATTCATAATGGCTAACACGGTACAACACCCTAGTACTACAAATATAACAAGTAAATGGACAAACTATAAAAAGTCAATATAAAAATCCAGTTCACCAATTATTGTTAAGTGGCACAATTGCAAAATAAAGACTATTCTGCATTACAGTTCTATATTGACTTTACTGTTTAAATATTCAGTACTTTTTAAATCATAAGAGAAAAAATATACTAGACTATACTGCTCATGTCCCATTGTATGGTCCCATTGATGGGGCATTTTGTTTGAATGAATGGTGACTATAATAGAATGAGGGAGTGAGTGTGTACAGTACATGCTTATGAACATTATAACAGATTTCTATCCAGGAATGGTTGGTTCCTATCTTTTGACCACTGCAGCTGGAACTGATTACAGCTTCCCACGACATATATATTAAAAGAGCAGGCTCAGGAAGAGGATGAATATACTGACAGAGTTCATGAAAACCCACATTGAAAAATATATTTACTGCTGGACAGTATGAATTTGGGAGAGAAATCTGTAATTATTTCTATGTGATAAAAATATTAGTCTTACACTTTACTGGTCCCCAAATACAAATGTAGATTCCGATTGATACTGAAGAATACCATTTTAACAATATATTTTTTACAAAAGGGAGCATTCTTAGATGTCTAAAAAAAGGATTTTAACTGTTGGATTATTTGCTTTAAGTAGAAATTTGTGTAAAATGTACAAACACAAAAAATAAAATGGGTTAATTTAGTTAAGGCTAGGTGGCCACGTGAACGAATAATCACTTAGTGAAAGATATTCTTACAACAATTCATAAAAATTATTTGAAATTAGATGTCTGTGTACTATATTTAAGTATAAAACACCTTTATTGACAACCCAGGTCAAGGTCTAAGGGTAATTTCACTTTTAAATGTTACTGAACCATCTCGTCCAGTTTGACTAAACTGATTAGCAGCATTACAGCAAGACCCCTTTGTATTCAAATAGATCAAACTGCATGAAGAAACCAAACTGTATACTTTTGTAGAGGGGAAATTTTCAGAAAAAAATCTTCTCACTGGTAGTTTGTCATCTAGTTGAATTAAATTATATAACAAGGGAAAGGAGTTTCATTCCCAAAATATTTCACAAGATAGCTTTTGCTGTTTTTGAAATAGTTTGGTAATATACAGGCAGATAGGCAGCAAACTATAATTGCATGTAGTCTATGAATGAAACAGATAGCAACAAAGGGTGGCAATATTACAAAGGTATTAAATTACCTAATGATAAAACTTGATGTTAAGCACAAGGAGAACAACAAAAATCAGTGGAGTGGTTTTTCCTTCCCCGTACTATACAACAGGCTCCAAAGAATCTCTATGTCAGCAGCTTTACGGTATACCAGATGAAATGCTGACCATGAGACTGACAGAAATAACAGGTGGAATAACTTATCATGCATGCACAATGGACAGTCAAGCAACATAGCTTATTTGTTTTTGGGTACAAATAAAGTACAGTTTAGGACCTGAATCATCCTTATAAGAGGAAACACTATGTTGAAACGCCTACATGTAATAGTGAGTTTCTGTTGACTTAACATATTTGTCTTGTAGCTTTCAGAGTACAGGGCTGCATTTCTCCAAAGCACTGCAACACTAAGAACATTGTAAAATTCATTTTAAGATTGATTATTAATTTATAAATGTTTCTCAAAACCATCATAACTAAAGTAGTATGTTAAATACTTTGTAATCAACATGCTCCCTAACCCAGTCATTAATCGTCAGGCGCTTCTTAAACAGGCTTCCTGTTGTGTCAACCATAGCTACAGGCAGCCGTCGACGCACAGAATATGTTAAATTCACATTATATCAAGTCTCTAAGCATTTGTAATATTAAGATTTATACAGCAAGTCCCCCACACACAAGTTATGACCTTTCAAATATGTGAATGTGCATGTCCAATACATTAAAAATTATTTAAGTAAGTGAAAGATTAAAAATTGTACAGTAACTTCAAATTTCGAGGCAATGCGAAAGTTAGTTCTTGTCTGAGCTAGGTGGAGTGAAAAACACACGTTAATATAGCTTACATTCTTTCCTAAACAAGTGGCTGTGCTTTTGGCTGTATCTCTGTTTACAGTATCATGATTTATTTCAAGTCCAAGATGTCTGGAATTAAGCCTAAAAGCAGCGGTGATGCATTCCTAAGAAGTGCCAGGCAATAACGAAGGAAACAAAAATGAAAATAACAGAGAGTAGAGCAAGGGGAAAGATGGCCGTCACTATTGTGTGCAATGTGAACTGTTCAACCATCAGCACGATTCTATAAACAAGGACAAGATCATGGAACATGGATCAAAGAATATATTTTTGTTATTTATGCCAGCTCGCTAGCTATAAGTGAGTTTACCAAGATGAGCTGACTGAAAACATGAAAAAAGAACTTAGTTGTTTATTGTTAAAATTAGCTTGAAATCAATACAAAAATACTGTACGTAAATAATGTGTGTCACAGACTTGCACAAGAAAGAATAAGTTGAGTCAGGATTTCTAAAAAAACAAAGATCAGTTTGGCATCTCAAAGTTATCCAAATGGGAGCCGTCTCTTCAGCGCTCTCTGAAACCCCAGCACGCACGCAGTGATGCTGTCATCTTGCAGTTGCACCCTTCTCAGATGAAAAGAGCAAAGAGAGTTCATGCACAAATGAGAAAACAGCAAATGAACACATGGCCCAGTCAGCTCCCAGTTTTAAATGTTCCCTGAATCAAACAGCGGACAATAGGCGTGTTATGTGGCGAGCCTCTGAACTTGCAGTTGCACCGCCGGCAGACAAGCAATCCCTGCCTACATTAACAAAGTTTTGGCATGCAGCGCAGTTGGGAGGTTGTTGGGGTCTCAAAAATCTCACAGTAAACATATTAACCTTTAAAAGCTATTTGTACTGCATGCACAATACAAATAACATGTTTTGGATGAGTGTAGAGAGGTACTGTATGCTAGGTCTGCATACGTAGACTTGTTCACTAGCAGTTAAGCGAGTCTACGGTACAACTTTCTGTTTGTTGTTAAAATGCACTAGAAATCTATAACAAAAAATAACAAGTATTAACTTTTAAAAGCACTTTCTTATGTACAATTACTTGTGCATGTTCATGTTTTCTATAGGAGTCGAAGGCTGCATTTTGTTCATTGGGTGCTTAGGCTAACTTTGCTGGACTTGTAAATAAGCTGGACTTGTGAACACGCTCTCAAAACGGAACTCGTTTGTATGCAGGGGACTTACTGTACTGAATTAATAACACTTATGATGAAATGCAATAAAAGCATTTACTGTATATTATTGACATTGGATAAATGTTAAATTTGTTTAAATAATTTAGGCTGTTGAAAATTACAAATACCGTATTTTTTGCACCATAAGACGCACCTGACCATTAGACGCACCTAGGTTTAGAGGAGGAAAACAAGAAAAAAAATATTCTGAACCAAATGGTGCACTAATATGCTTAATAAAATATAGCAGAATAATATTTCAACCATGTAAATTCAACAGCGGTATTAAGAAACATCATCACTGTCATTAACAAATAAGGAGAGACTTTAAGGTTCAAGCACTCTTCTAGTTTTATGGAAACCCCAAGAACTCCTCATCGCTAGTGTCAGAATTTATTAAGCTCAGTTGCTCACAATTACTTTGCAGGAGCACGTACCTATCATCACGCGGCATAACCTGTCCAAAGCCACCAGGGGACAAAGCACGTTTGGACCAATGCTCCCTGAAGTTATATCACCAGTCTAGTCCCATCTATAATTGTAATGCCACATAGTCCTTCATCTCGTGTTTTGTTGTGGGTTTCCAGTTTGAAAAATGAGAATGCGGTGCAAGCACAGCCCTCGATTCAAAAAATTGCTCTGTATACCTGTTTGTCTCGTCTGACAGTAGCTGAAAGGCAGCTTCAGGAAAGAACAGCCTGAAGTAGTCGAGTCCGACTCAGTGATAATGCGTAAAACATTGTCTGCTGAGTATTTTGTTTTCTGCACTCGCTTCGCTCCCTCATGAGATGTAGATGCTATCTTGCCTTTATTTATATTTGTTTACATTTCGCAACTCATGCACATGCAAGGATTAGATGCCGAGTCAATGAGTCTAACATTCCTCCAAGCACAGAGGGAATGCCTGTAACGTAACAGTGAGTTTTGTCGCCCTCTACCCCTGGATGTCGACTTTTGTCAGGTAATACACATCATGGTCTGTGACGCAATATTCGCTCCATAAGACGCACAGACATTTCCAGCCTTCTTTTGAGGAAAAAAAAGTGCGTCTTATGGTGCGAAAAATACGGTATATAAAAGTTGATACCCTTACATTCTTTACAAGTTTTAAAGAATTAGCTTTCTAAGGTTGCAAAAATCTTTACTGTCACTGAGATATTTTTTCTGTTTCAATTGGTTAAGAGGAAAACAGAGGAGAAAGAAAAATCAAGGATAAGAACTGGCGAATGATGCACTTGGGTTGAGATAGTATGGTTGTAATAAAGAAAGCCTACTGAGAAGAACATGTATTGCATTCTGCTCACAAACCAAACATTTGCATATTATTCGTATTCTACTAGTAGGCTGTGGCAAATACCCATTCACACCTCCCAGCCTCTTGTAACCTCTTTACACCTGTCATCATTTATCTCTGCATTGAACTTAAAGATGATTTTGCAATCACAAAGAATTTTTTATGAACATTGTAGGAAGTTACTCTGAGCCAATATGGCAGTGTGTCAAAAGGCAAGGAACAAAATGTATAGTGGTGAATGGCTACTTGGTAATAGCAGGGTGTTTCGTAGTGTGGTGGAAGATGTCATACCTTATGACATCTGCAGCTAAATCTCACACAGTGGATGGAGAAAAGTCAACCCTGCACATCAGCAAACCTGCAACACACAGGCATACCTATATGGAAAATGCATTTCCACTGACTTCATGTAGGTTCATTAATATAATATAATATAATATAATATAATATAATATAATATAATATAATATAATATAATATAATATAATATAATATATATATTTGAGTAGTAAACACACTGAAATAGTGTTGGAGTTTGTAATGCATAATGGAATTTATTTACTTAATTTAATGACTGCAGAAAAATTTCAGATTACATAAATTAAATATATGCCAGCCTGTCCATGTTGTGTATGTGTGTCTGACAGTGAGTAAAATAGTTTGTGATGTGCAGACTTATTCTCTTCATTGTATCATCCCACATTTTTTTTTCTCACTGTTGGAAAGGCTGCTGCTGCATGTCTTAGTAAACAACAACATTGTGCGTCTTCTAAAAGAAAAAAGGTTCTTCTTTAGAAAACTGAGCTTTTCTTTTATGGCGTGCCTGTTACTTCAGGTCGCTGAGAAGGGGTACGTAGTGCTCCTGGTATCTCTGCAAAAGGACGAAGGTCCAAGTATTTAGAGTCCTGGTACTCCTTGTTTTGCTATATGGTTGATCTGAATGATCTGAGACAAAGACTGGATTCCTTCAGTACTGTGTCTCTTCAGAGAATCCTTGGGTATCACTGGTTTGACTATGTGTCGAACAAACGGTTGCTCATGGAGGCCTAAATGAGGAACATTACCTGCATTGTGAGGGAGCGTCAGTTATGTCACTATGGCCACGTGGCACAATTCCCCGAGGGTGGTCCGGATCACAGGATCGTCATTGCTGAGGATCCTAGCAGCTAGACCAGGCCAAGGGGATGCCCACATAACACCTGGCTGCGGCAAATAGACAGTCATTTTATAAGGGTGGGACTGGACCATGTGTCTGCCAGGGGGGTTGCCAACCAATATCCTAAGGTGTTTAGTCTTATGGTGGATATAGCAATGCACTGTACCAGTGCATGCTCACCACCCTGACCTGACCTGATCTTATTTCATTGCTTCTTTTCAGAAAGATAGAAACAACACATGTCTGATTGTATACTTATTTATACTCTTTGTAGTATTTGGTTATTAAATTATGATGACAGGTTTATATTACTTTTCTTAAGTTTATTTCACTCCACTGAAGGATTAATAATGAAAATATATAATAATGTTATTGTCAACTGACTGCAACTTCTGGGGTGAGGTTATCTACGAATTACTTCATGCTCACTTGTGAAGTGGTTGTTTAAGAAGGATTTTTCAAGATTTAAGAATGATTTTGAGAAACACAAGAAAATTTAACTTGTACATTATGTACACACATCTTAAAAGTTGGTTGATAAGTGCTAAGAGATTCACCATCAAATGTTAGCAATCTGGATTAGGATCTAGGCAAACTGATGTGTTTGGAAGTACAGTAAAGGTGGGTCACAGGTTAGGGAGTTTCCCAAAAAAAAAAGAAGCACATAAAAACACCAAGCTTTTCTTTTCAGGTAAATTTAATTTTCATCTTTTGACTTCTGATTTTTACTTACAAACAAAAGAAACTAGTTTTGACAAATGTATATTACTGAACCTACAGACCTTGTAACTGTTTTCAATCCTTTTGTGTTTTCATGGGCACGTCACCAAACGCAAGAAAACACGTCACCAAACGCAATCAACAGCACACACTTCTGCACAATGATCTGTTAAAGGTAGGCAGCTTAACTGGCAACTGGATGTTAAACTGAACAGTAGAATCTGCTGCTTGTGATTCTCAGCGTCCTAAGTATGTGTTAGACCCATGTCATGTCGGGAAGTGTAGCTCTTGGAAGGAAGTGGTTACACTCCTATATCTCTAAGCAAAGACAGCATATGCCACTGAATGTAACAGGCAGCACACACAATAACCTCTGTCACAGGTAAACAGATTGACTGTCACATGGCTGTTTAGCAAAGGGATGGAAGCTGCTACTAGTAATTTCCAGCATCCTACATATGCATTCTTGCTGTGCCATTTCAGGGAGTACAGCTGCTAGGTGAAGGAGATTACACCATTAGTGTTTATTTTCTCTACAAAAACAGCGTGTCAATGCTGATGGATCAGTCATTAGTTAGTGACAGATTCTCACATTATGCCTTTTCTGAATCTTTTCCAAATGGAACTCATTCGTAACCTGAGGGCTACCTGTTCTTCCACTGTAGCATGAGACCTGCAGTAAACTCTGTAATTGTATTGTCTTTCTTATGGATGGATACCATAAGCATTTCCTTGTATTTATAGTGCAAAGGAAAGTCTGAGCCATGCTTTCATTTTTATTCTATTCCTTTGTTTCAGTCTTCATGCTCTCTCTCCTATCACCATTGTGGTTCACCTAATGATCGCATCCTGGAACGTTCAGGGTGTCAAATTTAAACATCAAGAGACTACACATACTTGGTTACCAAAAAGATACCACAAATCCAAGCTAATAGCTAAGTGATGTATTTTAACATGAAAATAAGTGCTCTTTTGTAGTAGCCGCTTCTGTCAGTCCTCAATATTGGATATGCTTTTCTTACTCAATGAAATTCTGTTCTTGGACCTCTCTGTATTGATTTTCAGCTTTGTACAACAGAGATCTTTCTCTGCTCTCTCTTGACTGAAGCCAACCTAGCACTGATTCTTTCAAAACTCTGTATTTCACATCAACAGTCATCTGACTCAAGTATTTTTAAGTGGCTTTATGTTATTCATATAGTTGCAGGAAGGGTAGCTTGTGGGGGAGGGGAGGGGTAGGAGTGTTAGTCATTTAACAATTTCAACTTTGCTCCTTTACCTAATTAGTCTGTAGCTTGATGGTTTAACTGCAGTCTTCCCTTGCAGATGTCCTTGGCATCTGCTTTATCTCTATTTTGTGTGTTTACCTTTCCTCACTTCATTTTACATTGTCTGGCTCCTCCTCACTCACCAGTATGAGGAAAGCCACACATGTGATATATTGTTTGACTCATCATGATGTCTAGTTACGCAAAACATTCAGCTATTTTTGGTCTTCTACATACAAAAAATCCTTATTTTTTGACCATACTTTGTGCACCCTTATGATAAAGAGCAAACCAACGGGCGTCTTCAGCAAAAATGATCAAAAGGATCTGAAGTTGTACATGCCACATCAACTGACACCAGGGGATATATCCCTAATAGGATATGAGGGATCAAAGTTACTCCTTTTCACAAAACTTTATAGATAAAAAAATAAATAAATAAAATAATAGGGATCTGTAATACAGCATAAGTATGTGGAGTATCATTTTATGCAATTTCAAGATTGCTAATCACAAATATGATAATATTTTTGATACCAGATTCTTTACCGATGCTCCTATCCCTCTAAGTGCCACTCCCAGAAGTTTAAAAATGATAAAATTCAAAACATGCAGAGTATGGTTTTAGACTATTTCAATGTCAATGATTACAAATATATGATTTTTTATCTTCTATTAGGGCTCTAGCCATCAATGGATCTCAATCAGAGGGTTAAAAATGATAAATTTTCAAGAACATATAGATTTTAAACATTTAAATTATTTAAAATGTGACCCACTGACCATTTACTTTTATTAAAACTAAATTATTTACAAATTTTGATTTAGTAGTTAAAAATACTCAAACTATATAGATATGAATTATTAACAAATTATTACTAAAGAAACTCTGTAGGTTTCTTTACATTAAGATAATTACTACTTATAATGCTTACCTTGAGATAAGAGCCATAGTACTTGGTTACATAAGGGCTATCACACTGGCTTAGTACTGTAATTTCTTGTTGAATATCTTCTATTTCATCTTCAGCTTCTTCTAAATCAATAATTTTAATAGCCACAACTTTCTGAGTCCGATTGTCAATGCCTTTAAAAACTTCACCAAAAGAGCCTTTGCCTATTTTTTCAAGTTTAGTAAAAAGTTCTTCAGGATCTGCTTTTAAATTCTGCATAATAGGGAAACAGAAGTTTAAAAAAAAAAAAAAACATGTTTTAGTACTTCACACAACAAGCAGCATACAGTAAGCAATAACAGAACTTGACCAAAAGGCAGTAGTTTTTTTAAAAGCAAACGTGCAATAGCTCATCACTTTTTATCAAATAGGTACTCTCCTACTTATTTGATAGTCTACTGTAATTTAAACTTCCACCATTAAAGAGATTAAATTTAAAATAACGAATGCTTAGAAATTATAGTTCCTTTTCGAAAAACGTATTGCTGTAATAATAATAATAATAGACTATTTCAAATTAACTGTTTGTTTACTGAACTATTTCAGATCTGCTTATCATTATTTGCCTTTCTTTCATTTAATTCACATTATATACTCAATATTAAATTTGAATTTATCTGCCACTGATATTCAGTCTTATCTTTGTTACTCGTGCTTGCCTAATATTGTGGATAATATGAGGGACGTTCAAAAAGTTTCTGCACTTTGTTTTTAAACTCTATTAAGAATTTCAAAGACAAACTAGATCACTTTTCTACATAGTCACCTTTGTTGGCGATGCAATTTTCCAGTGTCATACAAACTTTTTAAAGCCCAATTACTACTCCTCCTGCCTTCACCGTTTCCAACAAAAAATATATGAGTGTGGAAACTTTTTTTGAACATCCCTTGGTCATTTTCCATTATTGTAGGCACCTGAGTAAGTCCTTGTTAGATGAGTCATTATGTATGTAGTACAGCTATGAATCAATAATTAATATTACAAAGTTCCATGCTTAAAACAGTTTAATTATAAACAAACATGCATTTAAACAATAAGTTTGTATTCCTTCAAGTCTAAGTTATTTTTTTTATAATCACATGCCCTTAAATAAAGCATTTTAATGATTTTCTTTTCATGTTTATATGCTATGTTGTAGACTGCAAGAAGAGGCCCAATTTATAGAAATGCTTCATTTAAGTACACAATTTCCCATAGCAAATTAATGCAGAACATAACTGTGAAAAACGACTGAATTGAAAAATGCTGAAATTTATCTATAAAATTTTTAAGGCAGCAAAAATACTATTAGGTACTAGTAGACTAATAATGTGATATTTTCACAATAAACTGTTAAACTTTCATACACAATGCTGAACGCTGTTTAGTTCTCAAATACTGATGAAAGTTGCATATTAATTATGGGGTAAATTAAGGGGAGAGGATCTTTTGATGTTTTACAACTCCTTTGCTTTCTTAAGTACATCAAATTTTCTACTGCTTGTGGATTTTTGTTGCAGCTAAAAATGCACAGCTGAATTTTACACAATCAGAGTGAAAAAAAACAGGGCTATGGACTCCAACTCTTCAATTTAGACTCATATATTCACCATGCTGATTGAAAGCACATAACATACAAGATACAAGGCATTTCATTACTGCCAAAGTGAATTATCAAGCTACTTTTTAGCACTCTAACCTGTTAAAGTTTGGGTTTCATGGCTGTAGCTATGCTATTCTGACCTTTAATATTATTTATTAAAGAAGTTAAAAACATTGAGTAAACAAAAGACAAAACTTACAAAATTAAAAAGAGTCTATATTTTTATCAAAAAGTTAGAAGAAAAAAAAGTTTAATTGTATTACTACAGTATATGTGAAATTGGAAATTTTAACCAGTAACACAATAATTCCTTTAGACTGACTCTGATGCCATAGCCTAGGATAAAAAGGCAACCTAGTTAAAATCAATCAATAAATAAAACGTTGCTGTATTCTGTTGGTTGCATGGCATTTTCATCCAAGGCCTTATTACACTTTTAGTTTTCGCAAGTACACAATCCATTCAAATTGGTGTCTGATCAAAAGACACTTAATCAAGTCAATGCTCCACCCTAGTGAGCTGGCACCAACAGCTGAGTAACTGACATTACAGCAAGTTCCTTGGATATACTGAAAATATCAAGCATATTCTAACCACATTCTTTGTTTCATAGTATATACAGTAAAGAGAATGGAACACAGTGGAAAGGCTACCAAAAATATTCAGTAAAGTAACAAGGATTCAGTCATTTTCATTCAGCCTTTCCAGGGGCAAGAACACAGCAGCAACCGTGGGTTGACAACCTATTCCCAGCAGCTCTCTGCAGGTCCTCCTGGTGAATTCCCAGATACTCTTGTTACTCTTGTCATACAAGGCAAGAGACAGAGAGTCAAGAGATTTTCCTTGATTTCCCCATTAGCCTTCTCACAGCTGGCTGTGACTGGTACGCCTCTTGTGAAAGGCACCCAGCAGTATCATAACTGTGTATCACTTCAACTAAGCAGAATCCACAGACTTAAAGATGGGAATAAAGACTGAAAGGTTAACCACTAGCTCTATCCAAGATCTAGTTTCTGTTTCACTACCATGGCCCAGTCCAGTGCCAGTAAAACCACTGATTTTGCTTCAATGATAGTCAATCTCACAATCACTTCTACCCCATTAAAATGCCACTAAAAAGTTCACTCTTAAACAAGACACTGATATATTTTAACTGCATCTAGTGCACTTGTCAACACTTCACATGCTGGGAAAAAACAGTTTTACAGGAGATACCATCTCTTATATAGATTTCTCTTCTGGTTCGTCCTGCTTCCACTTCAAAACCGGTCCCGCCCACACGCAGCCGACACAGCATTTCTCGATTCCTATTCGTCCTCTTCCATGTCATGCACCATACTGGCCTGCTGAGCGTAATACATCCAACAAGTACTCAAGGTGCTGCCACAACGGTAAAGTAGCTTTACCACCTTTGCAGGAGCCACCTGTGTCTTTACACCAGCTTCTTACAAAGCAAACATCAGAAGCTAAAAATTACTGTGAACACATTCGAGAATACAACTCTTCTCTAGCGTTTGCTTCCATGGGTGCACAGATAACTCAACCTCCTGACCATGGACCATACTATTTTAAAATACACAGGCAAATTTAAACTTCTGCCTCTCCAGGATATGGACAGTTGTATGTTTTTGACACAGCGCAAGCTACTGAAGTACGCTTACAAAATAAAGCAAACTCTGCATGCAGCGGAAATGTACTTCTCCAGCTAGATTCCATGCTCAGAACCATCAACCGCTTCACTAAATCATACAAACACATGTATAAAATCGCTCAGTCCAATCCAACAGCATCTGTACGAATGGTTTTCAAGGAAAACCCTAGGCAGAATTTACGACGATACAATGCCCCAACATGTCACACCGATGCTGCAGCGATTTTCGTCGGAGAAGATGGCGAAACGCCTGCTGAAAGGGACATTTGCATCTATCCCATAGGCAACTCCTATAAACAGATTTCCACGCTCTTTCTGAATTCCTTTCTCACCTTTTTCCGTTCCTATTCTTACACCCCCGTATGCTACGGCAGGTGTCGGCTAGTTAGAATAACTTTGATAAGAACAGGCAATTCAGCCCAACAAGCTCAAAAATCCTTGTCATTTAAATGCTCCAAAATAACATTACATTCTGAAGTTGTCCAAATTACTATTGTCTGTCACAATACTTAATTAGAAAGTTGCCAAGTTTTTCTTTACACAGAAAATACATAGACACATAAGCTACTGTGTCCCTGTTTTCTTGTTGAAGAATTTGTTTTAAAGTAACAGCTTGGACTAATTCCCTTTATAATTTTAAACATTTCAATTATGTCACCTCTTAATCTCCACTGCCTAAACTGAAAAAGGTCAATCATGCCATTCTTTGTACAGTCTTTTCTGTAATATGGAGATCAAAACTTCACAAAGGACTTCAGGTGAGGTCTCAAAAAGATGTTATACAGCTTACATACAACTCCCATTGACTTGTACATCCAAAAATCAGACTATACTACATAACATTTTATTAGTCTTCTTAATTATTGCTGTAAAGTGAACAATCAGTTTTCAAAACTCTCATGATTTATTCAGATCCACCATTTCTACTTCCAAAGTGCAATACTTAACATTTATTTGATTCAATTTCAATTGCCACAGATCTGCCCAAGCCTGTATACTTTCCCAGTTCCCAAATAGTACAATGTAACCGACACTACATATCTGCCATTTGTGTTACTGTGTCATCCCTTTGTGTCATTTTTGCCATGATATGTTAAGTACAGTAATCCCTCGCTATATCGCGCTTCAACTTTCGCGGCTTCACTCTATCGCGGATTTTATATGTAAGCATATCTATACATATTAATAAAAGGCAAAGCCCTCACTGACTGACTGACTGACTGACTGACTCACTCATCACTAATTCTCAAACTTCCCGTGTAGGTGGAAGGCTGAAATTTGGCAGGCTCATTCCTTACAGCTTACTTACAAAAGTTAGGCAGGTTTCATTTCGAAATTCTACGCGTAATGGTCATAATTGGAACATATTTTTTGTCTATATACTGTAATGGAGGAGGCGGAGTCACGTATCGCGTCATCACGCCTCCTACGTAATCACGTGACCTAAAAACAAGGAAGAGATTTACAGCACGAGTCAAACGCGGGAACGAAGGTAAATGACGTTAATTTTTGAGTGTCTTTTAATACTGTGTAAGCATACATATTAACACGTGCAATTAAACGTGTGCATTTACGGGGTAATTTCTCAGGCTAAAAAGCTCGCCTTTTATCAAACGCGGGAACAAAGGTAAATCACGTTCTTCACTGTCTTTTAATACTGTGTAACCATACATATTAACACGTGCAATTAAACGTGTGCATTTACGGGGTGATTTCTCAGGCTTAAAAGCTCGCCTTTTACTAAAAAGGTAAATGCAAAACTATTTTCAATCATTCTATGATCTGCTTCTCACAACTGAAGGCACCGTGGCTGATGTTACGTCACTTGCTGTCCGACCATAAGCTTTACCTGGTAGGTAGCCGGACACTCACTTCACTCCCTTTCGGGAATCAAACCTCTGAGGTTTTCTTTTGTTCTTAATTAAAATTTAAAACCAATACTTCACCGCTGCTAAGCCCCTCTAGCGCTGACGTCCGAGGTTCGATTACCGTAAGCAAGTGCAGTGAGTGTGTAATTACATTCACGGCATTCGTAGTCTGATTCACAATCTGATTGTATGGGTGGTTACTTCCAGGTAACACTTACACTTGGCCACCAAGTCAGGTCGAAGTGATCACTCCAGTAAAGGCAGCTTCACAAAAAAACTGATCCTTAACAAACTGTTATTAGTATATTTTCCCTCAATTTAAAAACGTTTTATTTTCTTCTTAATAAAAATTTAAAAGCGGTACTTCGCCGGTGCGAAGCGCGTGGATTTGACCGACTGACACATACAGACATATTCATGAGTGCAGGTACTTCGGAAAGAAAGCACCGTGTAAACCTAAAGTTTAAATTAACTTCATAGACCTACAAAAGGTTGCCATTCATTTGAGGCAAGATTGCTTTTCTTCTGTACAACTATACGTTGCATTCTCAAAAGAGTGTGCTTGCACGGCTTCGGATATAGATATATATATATATATATATATATATATATATATGTATGTCTATATATAAATATGTAAGCTTATAAGTACTGCCTTACTTCTCTTTAAGAAAGGAAGATGTAATGATACTTGATTTAAACGATTCTATGTCTTCCTGGGTTTGCGTAGCTTATTGTCTAAAAATCAGAAACCCTCATTTATAAAAGTTTGCTGCAGATGACTTAGCTTATTGTCAATATCTTTACACGTTTTTTTAAGACTTATTGACTGAAACGGGCTTTCACGAAAAAAGTTAGGGCTTTGCTACAGGATACACCCTCCACAAGTTAAGCAAGTAAAAATAAAATATATATTTCTGTTTTATTTAAACCTTTTAAGTTCGTATGCATAGCCCCATTTGGCTGTTTAATTTTTTTTTTTCTTTCTTCAGTAATATTTAATCTCCTTAAAGAAAAAGAACATATCCATTTTACTTTTTTTGTATCTCTGTAGTAATATTTTAGTGTAAAAGAATAACCAGTATTTAAACCTTTTATGTTACTTTATACATTTATTTTACACAATGTTGAAAAATTAATAAGAAAGCTATATATTTTGGCAGCTGCTGCTTTCATTTTCAATGAAATGAAAAAAGCTCTCCAAGAGAAAACGTCAATAAAGATCTAAAAAATCAGAAACCCTCATTTATAAAAGTTTGCTGCAGATGACTTAACTGAAAATAAATGAATAGTTCCTATGTGTATAATACATATTTATCTATTTTACTTATGCCTTTATTCCACCAACTTACAACATCTGAGGTACAATTTGTTACATTACTTTTGTTTTTTGCACAACATGCAGGTGAAGTGACTTCCTCGGGGTCACACAGTGGTGTCAGTACCAGGATTTGAACTGACAAGCTCCGGGTTTGCTGAAATATTACTGAAGAAAGAAAAAAAACGAAAACGGGCAAATGGGGCTATGCATACAAATGTCCATCCGTCCATTATCCAACCTGCTATATCCTAAATACAGGAGCCACTAAGTAGATATGTATATATACAGTATATATATATATATATATATATATATATATATATATATATATATATATATATATATATATATATATATATATATATATATATGTGAATGTATGTATGTATATATGTATGTATATATATATATATATATATATATATATATATATATATATATATATATATATATATATATATGTAGATATGTAAATTTGTATATGTATATATATATATGTTTATGTGGATGTGTATATGTGTATATACGTATGTATATGTAGATATGTGTATATGTAGATATGTATATATATATGTATATATATGTTTATGTGTGTGTATATTATATATATAAAAGACAGCAACACTCATAACAATGACAACACAATTACATTGACAATCATGTTACGTTATTTTTAAAACGTTTCCTTTTTTTTTTTTCATAACCTCTTTAACACACTACTTCTCCGCTGCGAAGCGCAGGTATTTTGCTATATATATATATATATATATATATATATATATATATATATATATCTGTATGTGTATATATATATGTGTGTGTGTGTGTGTGTGTATATATATATATATATCTGTATGTGTATATATATATGTGTGTGTGTGTGTATGTATATATATATATATATATATATATATATATATATATATATCTGTATGTGTATATATATGTGTGTGTGTGTGTGTGTGTATGTATATATATATATATATATATATATATATATATGTTGATATGTGTATATATATATATATATATATATATATATGTATATATATGTGGATGTGTATATGTATATATATATATGTAGATATGTATATATATGTATATGTATATATATGTTTATGTGTGTGTGTGTGTGTATATTATTATATATATATAAAAGACAGCAACACTCATAACAATGACAACACTATTACATTGACAATCATGTTACGTTATTTTTAAAATGTTTCCTTTTCTTTTTCATAACCTCTTTAACACACTACTTCTCCGCTGCGAAGCGCGGGTATTTTGCTATTTATCTATATATATAAAGGAGAGTTGGGATCCAAGAGACTGTGTTTGTGGAGGGATGGAGACTTAAGGCAGGTGTTGGAGTCACGTGATCATCTCCCCTCCCATTCACCTCATTTCATTCACTTCATTTCGCTCCGAGCTGAGCTCCACAGCTGGTGCGGTCTTGCTGTTCTTGATTTGCTTTTCACATGGCCAAGTATACGTTGCATGCTCAAGAGTAAGCTCAGCGCACAACTTGGTCATGTTACAACTGGAGGGGCGAACTGACAACATGGTATACAAAGAGATCCTTGACAAATAATTATTGGTATAATTTCCCTCAGTTTATTATTTAAAATTTTAAAGCAGTACTTCGCCGCTGCGAAGCGCGGGTATTTTGCTATATATATATATATATATATATATATATATATATATATATATATATATATATGTGTGTGAATGTATGTATGTATATATGTATGTCTATATTTATATCTATATATATATATATATATATATATCTATATATCTATATATATGTAGATATATATATATGTAGATATGTAAATTTGTATATATATATATATATATATATATATATATATATATATATATATAGATATATATATATATATATATATATATATATAGATATATATATAGATATAAATATAGACATACATATATACATACATACATATATATGTATATGTGGATGTGTGTATGTATATATATATGTATATGTAGATGCCTTGTGCCCTGTGTTGGCTGGGATTGGCTCCAGCAGACCCCCGTGACCCTGTGTTCGGATTCAGCGGGTTGGAAAATGGATGGATGGATGGATGGATGGATGTATATATATGGTTACATAACCTCTTTAACACACTACTTCTCCGCTGCAAAGCGTGGGTATTTTGCTATATATATATATATATATATATATATATATATATATATATATATATGTGTGTCTGTATGTGTATATACAGTGGTGTGAAAAACTATTTGCCCCCTTCCTGATTTCTTATTCTTTTGCATGTTTGTCACACAAAATGTTTCTGATCATCAAACACATTTAACCATTAGTCAAATATAACACAAGTAAACACAAAATGCAGTTTGTAAATGATGGTTTTTATTATTTAGGGAGAAAAAAAAATCCAAACCTACATGGCCCTGTGTGAAAAAGTAATTGCCCCCTGAACCTAATAACTGGTTGGGCCACCCTTACCAGCAATAACTGCAATCAAGCGTTTGCGATAACTTGCAATGAGTCTTTTACAGCGCTCTGGAGGAATTTTGGCCCACTCATCTTTGCAAAATTGTTGTAATTCAGCTTTATTTGAGGGTTTTCTAGCATGAACCGCCTTTTTAAGGTCATGCCATAGCATCTCAATTGGATTCAGGTCAGGACTTTGACTAGGCCACTCCAAAGTCTTCATTTTGTTTTTCTTCAGCCATTCAGAGGTGGATTTGCTGGTGTGTTTTGGGTCATTGTCCTGTTGCAGCACCCAAGATCGCTTCAGCTTGAGTTGATGAACAGATGGCCGGACATTCTCCTTCAGGATTTTTTGGTAGACAGTAGAATTCATGGTTCCATCTATCACAGCAAGCCTTCCAGGTCCTGAAGCAGCAAAACAACCCCAGACCATCACACTACCACCACCATATTTTACTGTTGGTATGATGTTCTTTTTCTGAAATGCTGTGTTCCTTTTACGCCAGATGTAACGGGACATTTGCCTTCCAAAAAGTTCAACTTTTGACTCATCAGTCCACAAGGTATTTTCCCAAAAGTCTTGGCAATCATTGAGATGTTTCTTAGCAAAATTGAGACGAGCCCTAATGTTCTTTTTGCTTAACAGTGGTTTGCGTCTTGGAAATCTGCCATGCAGGCCGTTTTTGCCCAGTCTCTTTCTTATGGTGGAGTCGTGAACACTGACCTTAACTGAGGCAAGTGAGGCCTGCAGTTCTTTAGACGTTGTCCTGGGGTCTTTCGTGACCTCTCGGATGAGTCGTCTCTGCGCTCTTGGGGTAATTTTGGTCGGCCGGCCACTCCTGGGAAGGTTCACCACTGTTCCATGTTTTTGCCATTTGTGGATAATGGCTCTCACTGTGGTTCGCTGGAGTCCCAAAGCTTTAGAAATGGCTTTATAACCTTTACCAGACTGATAGATCTCAATTACTTCTGTTCTCATTTGTTCCTGAATTTCTTTGGATCTTGGCATGATGTCTATCTTTTGAGGTGCTTTTGGTCTACTTCTCTGTGTCAGGCAGCTCCTATTTAAGTGATTTCTTGATTGAAACAGGTGTGGCAGTAATCAGGCCTGGGGGTGGCTACGGAAATTGAACTCAGGTGTGATACACCACAGTTAGGTTATTTTTTAACAAGGGGGCAATTACTTTTTCACACAGGGCCATGTAGGTTTGGATTTTTTTTCTCCCTAAATAATAAACACCATCATTTAAAAACTGCATTTTGTGTTTACTTGTGTTATATTTGACTAATGGTTAAATGTGTTTGATGATCAGAAACATTTTGTGTGACAAACATGCAAAAGAATAAGAAATCAGGAAGGGGGCAAATAGTTTTTCACACCACTGTATATATAAACTTGCATATAAACATCTTCTTTTATCCTTATTTAAAATAAATTGTATTATTTGGTTTATTGCAGATTTATTGTCATCATGTAACAATCACATGAGTGAAACTGTAAGTCAGAAATCAGGAAGGGGGCAAATAGTTTTTCACACCACTGTATATATATTTATATATATATATATATATATATGTGTGTGTATGTATGTATGTGTGTATATGTATGTGTATATATATGTTGATATATGTATATATATGTGGATGTCTATATGTGTATATATATATATATATATATATATATATATATATATATACATGTGTATATATATATATACATGTGTATATATATATATATATATATATATATATATATATATATATATATATATATATATATATATATATATATACACATGTGTATATATGTATATATGTAGATATGTGTATATGTAGATATGTATATATAAGTATATATGTTTATGTATATATATGTTTACATAACCTCTTTAACACACTACTTCTCCGCTGCGAAGCGCGGGTATTTTGCTAGTCTAAATATATAACGCGGATTTTTCGCTGCTTCGCGGGTTTCTGCGGACAATGGGTCTTTTTACTTCTGGTACTTGCTTCCTCAGTTGGTTTGTCCAGTTGATTTCATACAAGAGATGCTGTTGGCGGATGGCTGAGAAGCTGCCCAATCAGAGCACGCAGTTAAGTTCCTGTGTGCTGCTGATTGGCTCAGCGACGGAGTGCTGCATTAACCAGGAAGTCTCATCTCACTCATTCAGCATTAACGTGCTCCTGCTACTGCTTCAGGGGCTGTGTCCAAGCGCCAACAGAAGATGCAAATGATTGCAGAAAAAATAAAAGTTTTGGATATGCTAAAGGAAGGGAACAGCTACACCGCTGCAGGACACCATTACAGCATCAATGAGTCCACGATTCTTTTTATTTAAAAAGGAGGAAAAGCATATAAGATCTACGGCCGCAGTGTCCTTTAACCAGGGCACAAAACGAGTTGCAAGTGGACGTGATAAGGCAGTAGTCTGGATGGAATCTGCTTTAGGGATTTGGATTGAAGAGTGCTGGAAGAAGAACAACGGCGGTGCTACACAGTAGCCTGAAGAGGCTCCTTTAGAAGAGCTGTAACGCTATCCTTTGTTGTGCAGTAAAATTAAACTCGTTATCAGACAAGTCGTCGTGTCATTGTTGGTGAGTAACCATAATTAATTATCTACGTACAGTGCTTATTACATGTAGATAGTTTAGTGTCACTGTACACACATTTTACTGTATACAATTTTTCTTGCATTGTACGTATTTATTGCTGGTGGCCTGTCTGTCGTAATGTCTGTAACATACGTGATATCGGAGACGCTCGATATCTTTAAAATAATATTTAGGTTTTACTGTATATAAACTGTGTTTACATACATAATTTCAACGAATCTTACCTAATATCTAAGAGAATACAAAGGGTTTATGCTGTATAATTGTGTGGGAAATGTTTATAATAGTGTGGGAGAGTTTATAAGGGCTTAAAATATATAAAAATAACCATATGAACATATGGTTTCTACTTCGCGGATTTTCACCTTTCGCGTGGGGTTCTGGAACGCAACCCCCGCGATGGAGGAGGGATTACTGTATATACCTGACCTGATGTAACCTACCCGAAGATGACCTAACCTCAAGTAATCTAACCTAACATTAGTTTAATTTATACAGTACATCACAAAAAATGTATAATAATTATTGAAACACAATAACAATCCATTAACAAAAATAATAACTTTAATTTGACCACTTATGACGGCGTTTTGACACTATTCAATTTCATTTATTGTATTTCTATGGAGGTTCCATCGTTAAAGCAAAATGTTGTTAGTCAGGACTTTGTTTACCAAGTACTTCATTAGCATTCATAAGAATATTCAAAAAAACATTATTCATAATAACATTCATAAGAATATGCAAACACTAAATTTCTTTCATTCATTTGGTTTTTGAAGTCAAACTACTGTTCATTAGTATAAACCTGAAAACGTAGTGAATGTAGTGAAATCACATGTCATATACTTTAAAAGTATGTTAGTGAAGGTAATGAAGTTTTCCAACTACACCGCAAGTCCAGTTAATATTCCAATTCTGGATTAGTAAACAGGCTAAGCAATAATAAAGTTTTATCAGTCACATAACACACTTTGAAAACAGCAGAACAAAGTGTGTTTCTCAGAAGTTCTGAAACTGTGAATTAATGTAAAATTGATGTGTTTGATTTCACACAGGAAATTTACAGTTTGGATAAATGAAAAAAGTAGGGATAGATCTATAAAATTAACACACTAGGATCTGAAAATTGATTTTGACTCATCAGTTAAATGTTACTATTTAATATGTGTTTAACCAGCTATTGGTTGTAACTATAAATCTTACCAATCTTAAAACAACAAAGAGCCTAAAAGAGGGATTTCCTGACAAGTCAAATTGTAAAAGCATGCTGTTAAAAACCATCTTTAAATTGTCTATTCAAATTAAAATACCCTGAATTATCTTGGAATTCAGTAATTCAACAGTACATATATAATAATGGCTGAATTTGTATTTTTAGCTTTAATTTTAAGCAGTATTTTTTTCAGTTACTGAGAAGAAAATGAAAAATAAATTGGGAATGTGCACATAGTAAGATAAATAAGGTAGTCCATTATATTATTATCCTTTATAAACCCTATGCTGAAATCCCCCAAAGATCTCATGACATTTTCAACTATTTGTCTATCACACATTAAAATTCAAGTCCTGTATTGTATTTTGGTATTTATGAATGAAAGTACTAGTTTTCTTAAATGACAGTTGGATAACTACTTGATGGATATGCCAATAGTTTAACGCTTCTGTTACTGTTAATACCTTCACAGAATAAGGCACAATATTGCTCACTTAAATAATGGAGGTACTTTTAATAAAAATCCACTGAATGGGATTTTTGTTTTTGCCATGGTATTGAATAGGTAACAAGTATCATGAAATTTCACTGGTATTAGTATTGAATACAAAAAATGTGGTATTGTGATACCTCAGCTGAAGACCAAGCTAGCCATAGCCAATAAACACACACTCACAAATAGCTTTAGGGCTGTGCAATAACCAAGAATTACACCATAATTAAGTGACATTATATATGTGAGGTGATAGAAAAAAAAATTTTGAACCTGAATTAAGAGAAACATCAGTAAAGCCAAATTTTCAACATAAGCCTTATGAACACTAATACTAATGTTCAAGGAGATTTTTTTATGCCACTCAAAACAAACATGTCTTGATTATGCAACCACTGTTATGTAGCTGATTTTACACCTTAATCATTGGCATAACATTCTCCATGAAGGTATTCCTTAAGATTGGTGAACGGGTAGGAGTCGCACAATGCCAAATTTGAAAAAAGGGTGGATATGACATCTCCTAAAATTTGGAATTTGACCGGGCAGGGGCACCATCATGAAATAGAAGGGGAACAGTCTTCATATTTTCTCATCTGTTTTCCCTAATTATCTTTGATGCTTGTGGGAGCAAACCAGCATAGTATTGACCAGTTATGTAGGCATATGATCATGCCACTGGCGTGGACCTTGAATTTGTCTAATGCTGAAGAATCACCATGCTTCCCATTTCAAATGTTAAATTTTGTCCAGTCCAAATGGTTTAGCTTAGATTTAGAGATTCAGTACAGGAGTTAATTTTCTGGGATTCCAATGTACACCATTCTTGTTCATGTTTAACTGTTTATTAACAGATTCAAATGATCAATTCACCTAATTCTTATACTGTAGGCTCTCTCACTTACTATTAATGTGACCATTTGATTTTGCATTTGTATCAGTTAAGACAAAAAAGGAAGTCCTAAGAAACGGTTTATGGGTTTGGTGAGAGAGGACATGCAGGTGATGGGTGTAACAGAGCAAGATGCAGAGGACAGGAAGATATGGAAAAAGATGATCAGCTGTAGCAACCCCTAATGGGAGCAGCTGAAAGAAGAAGAATTGTCGTTGAATTGGAGAGACATGCCACGATCTGTTCCATTTAGACATTTGTAGTGTGGTAACTGCCAGCATCTAGCCATAATCCTGCAACATTCCAATTACAGATGCTCTCAGTTAGATACTCCTCAGTGTGCCAGAACAGCATCTAAGCTGATGCAAGCAGTGCTCTCCCTGGTGATATCAGCTGGGCACTCACTTAGTCCCGACCTTGTACATCCAGTTGTTGCCAGTCTTTGGGTCAACTCTGAGAATTCTTAAGTCATACCTTGATTGCCCCATATGAAGGAGAAGGCTCCTAGTACATAATGAGTAGGCAAGAATAAATCACCAAATGCTTGATTTTCCAGTGTTCCTAGTGTCTCTAGCAGAAATTCATGACAGCGTGATATTAGATTTTGAAGTTTTGCCATCCATGTCAACTGCTTCATGTTACAAAAAACATGCTCTATAAACCAAAAAAAAACTTACAATTCACATTTTTAGAGCACAGGAGTTAAGCGTTGGGCACTTGCACAATCAATCAGGATAACAGAAAACTCCTTTCAGGTTCAGGCTCAGAAGTTTTTGCTACTAGTGACAAAAAATACTTCCGTCAGACATATAGCTGACAGTTTTACTGAGAAACTAACCATCTCTGTGTATACATGGGGACTTATAGTAAATGTGGTTTGAATGTGTAATGTTAATCAGAGGTGTAAAGAGTACTAAATAAGTTTAATCAAGTGTTATTACTTAGGACAATATTTACTTAAGTAAAACATACGACATGAAAGCCAGTGAAATAAAAGTAAAAAAGAATGTACTCAAAAAAATTATTCAAGTAAAATTGAACTATTTCAGAATTAATGTAAATTAGCAAAGATTCTTAAATACACATACTGTGCTTTGAACAGAACCAGCACATAAAAGCACATTTTAAAAACTCATTCTTTTGGTTTTGTTTTGTTCTACACTTCTTTAAATACATTATAGTACCTAAAAAGGAAAAAAAAAAAATAAGTAGGCAGGTGGAACATAATTTTTTTTAAAGAACAGTTGTGTATGGGTACTGAATACTTCGTCAGACATATACAGCAGTGTGCGAGCTGCTGGTAATGTGTGCCGTTAATATAAAGTCATTTGAAAGAGGATGCAGGTGCTGCCAGCAGCTCTCCGTGTGACAAGTTCTTAGGAGGTGCATGTGCACAACCGACAGGCGATCTGTGGTCGCCATCACAATACTCACTGGGAAGCTTTTGCCAGCAGTCGGAGAACCAAATACATTTCTCAAAAGGTGAGAATAAAACCTTAAACTCTTGTATCTTTAAACAGAAAATTGCTAAAAATATGACAAACTTACTAATGTACATTATTAAAATGCACGCACATTTAGAAAATTATGTATGTAGTACATCATCATGCACCTTACTTGTGCATTATGCTATGAACGCATTACGGGAATATCATTTTTTTTTTTTTTTAAAATGGTGCCACATGTTACTATAGCTTATACTTTTGTACAACTGTGAACATGCTTCAGTCTCAACAATACTTAGCTACAGTGCTGGATTTACAGATTACTAGGACTATGCATGGAACTAGTTGTCTTAAGTTTTACGAAAACAGTCATTGATTATAGCAGACTCAGTAAGGGCACTATAACCTATCAATGTTAAGTTACATTTCAAATGCAATGTGCAATTTACATTTCTATAGTAAAAAAAAATTACCATAATATAACATTTAAATTACTGACAACTGAGCTGTCAGCCAGTCATCAAAGGAGGTCAGAGGCATACAGTGCATCCGGAAAAGTATTCACAGTGCATCACTTTTTCCACATTTTGTTATGTTACAGCCTTATTCCAAAATGGATTAAATTCATTTTTTTCCCTCAGAATTCTACACACAACACCCCATAATGACAATGTGAAAAAAGTTTACTTGAGATTTTTGCAAATTTATTAAACATAAAAAAATTGAGAAAGCACATGTACAGAAGTATTCACAGCCTTTGCCATAAAGCTCAAAATTGAGCTCAGATGCATCCTGTTTCCCCTGATCATCCTTGAGATGTTTCTGCAGCTTAATTGGAGTCTATCCATCCATCCATCCATTTGCAAACCGCTGAATCCAAACACAGGGTCGACCTGTGGTAAATTCAGCTGATTGGACAAGATTTGGAAAGCACACACCTGTCTATATAAGGTCCCACAGTTGACAGTTCATGTCAGAGCACAAACCAAGCATGAAGTCAAAGGAATTGTCTGTAGACCTCCGAGACAGGATTGTCTCGAGACACAAATCTGGGGAAGGTTACAGAAAAATTTCTGCTGCTTTGAAGGTCCCAACAATGAGCACAGTGGCCTCCATCATCCGTAAGTGGAAGAAGTTCGAAACCACCAGGACTCTTCCTAGAGCTGGCCGGCCATCTAAACTGAGCGATCGGGGGAGAAGGGCCTTAGTCAGGGAGGTGACCAAGAACCCGATGGTCACTCTGTCAGAGCTCCAGAGGTCCTCTGTGGAGAGAGAAGAACCTTCCAGAAGGACAACCATCTCTGCAGCAATCCACCAATCAGGCCTGTATGGTAGAGTGGCCAGACGGAAGCCACTCCTTAGTAAAAGGCACATGGCAGCCCACCTAGAGTTTGCCAAAAGGCACCTGAAGGACTCTCAGACAATGAGAAAGAAGATTCTCTGGTCTGATGAGACAAAGTTTGAACTCTTTGGTGTGAATGCCAGGCTTCAAGTTTGGAGGAAACCAGACACCGCTCATCACCAGGCCAATACCATCCCTACAGTGAAGCATGGTGGTGGTAGCATCATGCTGTGGGGATGTTTTTCAGCAGCAGGGACTGGGAGACTAGTCAGGATAAAGGGAAAGATGACTGCAGCAATATACAGAGACATCCTGCATGAAAACCTGTTCCAGAACGCTCTTGACTCAGACTGGGGTGACGGTTCATCTTTCAGCAGGACAACGACCCTAACCACACAGCCAAGATATCAAAGGAGTGGCTTCAGGACAACTCTATGAATGTCCTTGAGTGGCCCAGCCAGAGCCCAGACTTCTTAAAATCTTAAAATGAGATCTTAAAATGGCTGTGCACCGACGCTTCCCATCCAACCTGATGGAGCTTGAGAGGTGCTGCAAAAAGGAATGGGCGAAACTGGCCAAGGATAGGTGTGCCAAGCTTGTGGCATCATATTCAAAAAGACTTGAGGCTGTAATTGCTGCCAAAGGTGCATCAACAAAGTATTGAGCAAAGGCTGTGAATACTTATGTACATGTGATTTCTCAGTTTTTTTATTTTTAATAAATTTACAAAAACCTCAAGTAAACGTTTTTCACGTTGTCATTATGGGGTATTGTGTGTAGAATTCTGAGGAAAAAAATGAATTTAATCCATTTTGGAATAAGGCTGTAACATAACAAAATGTGGAAAAAGTGATGCGCTGTGAATACTTTCCGGATGCACTGTAGATAGATGACTGTACTGCTTATATTATAAAACTTAATTCTGTATACAATTAAAATCTAAATCAGCATTATTAGGTTTAACTATTTTAATTAAAGGACAGTCCTTGGCTAAGCTGCTGTAAAGTCATTAAATTTAACAAAATATAAAACATCTAAAAACAATTTATGACAATGCTCTTTCATTTTTAGACCCATTCGTTGCAACACATAAGTGTTTAAAGTTTCATATTTTTTAATATATCAGAAAAATCTAAATAAGTTGGATGACAAATTCCACAGAAAAATGTATTACAAGCATTCAGTGTTTTAATATACAATCATGGAGAGTCTATGCCAATACAACAATTGTCAATTTTAGGAAAAATATACACAAACACTATACATCATTCTGAAACAAGTAGTAAACAATTTGGAACTATATACGGACAATTATGTACGCATCCAAACCTTCTCTTTCAAAATTATTTTTCAAGGCACATCTTGAAACAATTTCCGTTTATCACTAGAAGTAGCAAAACAGTACATTTTGTACACTAGGTTGGGGTTTTTGTGCTGCAGTTCACCCATCTTCTCCTGCCTTCCATTGCAATTGCACCACAAAAACTTGGTTATTTTTGTTCCTGCCTTTATTTTGCATTTCACCCTCTGGAATAAGCCAAGTACATAGAACACATTTTCATACCAGTTTCTTCCAGTGCTTGGTTACATGGGTGGAGACAATGCCTTGCTGGATATGATCATTGAACCTACCACGCTTGAACTGTAAAACTGCATGCCACAACACTTAAAAATCATACTACAGTAATCCCTCCTCGATCGCGGGGGTTGCGTTCCAGAACCCCCCGCGAAAGGTGAAAATCCGCGAAGTAGAAACTGTATGTTTATATGGTTATTTTTATATTGTCATGCTTGGGTCACAGATTTGCACAGAAACACAGGAGGTTGTAGAGAGACAGGAAACTTTATTCAAACGCTGCAAACAAACATTTGTCTCTTTTTCAAAAGTTTAAACTGTACTCCATGACAAGACAGAGGTGACAGTTCCGTCTCACAATTAAAAGAATGCAAACATATCTTCCTCTTCAAAGGAGTGCGCGTCAGGAGCAGAGAATGTCAGAGAGAGAGAGAGAGAGAGAGAAAAAAAGCAAACAATTAAAAATCAATAGGGCTTTTTGGCTTTTAAGTATGCGAAGCACCACCGGACAAACCAGCTGCAAGGAAGAGAGCAATGTAAAGGTAGTCTTTCAGCATTTTAAAGAGGAGCGTCCGTATCCTCTAGGGCAGTATGCGAACAGCCCCTCTGCTCATGCCCCCTCCATCAGGAGCAGAGAATGTCAGAGAGAGAGAGAAAAACAAACAAATCAAAAATCAATACGTGCCGTTCAAGCTTTGAAGTATGCGAAGCACCGTGCGGGAAGCATGTCGCTTGACAAAGCCAGAAGGGAGCAATGTGAAGATAATCTTTCAGCATTTTTAGATGAGCGTCCGTATCGTCTAGGGGTGCAAACAGCCCCCCTGCTCACACCCCCTCCGTCAGGAGCAGAGAATGTCAGAGCGAGAGAGAGAGAAAAATAAACAATCAAAAATCAATACGTGCTGTTTGATCTTTTAAGTATGCGAAGCACCGTGCAGGAAGCATATCGCTTGACAGAACAACCATATGTAAGCCCAGCAAGGATGGCAGCAATGTGAAGGTAATCTTTCAGCGTTTTTTGAGGAGCGGTCGTATCCTCTAGGGGTGCGAACAGCCCCCGTGCTCACAATATATTTGAGGAGTTTTATTTAATACGTAATACGCGCTCTGGTTGGGTAGCTTCTCAGCCATCTGCCAATAGCGTCCCTTGTATGAAATCAACTGGGCAAACCAACTGAGGAAACGTACCAGAAATTAAAAGACCCATTATCCGCAGAAATCCGCGAACCAGCAAAAAATCCGCGATATATATTTAAATATGCTTATATATAAAATCCACGATAGAGTGAAGCCGCGAAAGTCAAAGCGCGATATAGTGAGGGATTACTGTACATAGTACTTACAAATCAAGTGCAGACTTGAGTCCTTCATCAAACACAAAGGTCTTTCTCAATAAGAGCAAAGTTTTGCTCAGAATCTTACATAAGCTTCGTGCTTAACGGTGCAAAAGATGAGCTGGTATATAGGCATTACATTTGTTGCTGCATACGCACAGTTATGACATGTAGTACAAATGACAAACCACAGATAACTATATATTATTAGAATGCTCTGAACTTTTGATATCCAATGGTAATGAGCCTTCTACTATAGGCAGCTCAACGTCTGTGGGGTATTTGATAAAATCAAACTAAGTCAGCTGTGATTTGCATATGTATACTCTGAAGCGAGGAGCATATTACAATTTTTTTTTTTTTAATAATGAAAGATTGCAGACAACATTGAAACTTATGAATTGTTTGAAAGAAGCCAGCTTTGGATATGTAAAATGCCATTATTGCTTTTGATTGACCTGTGGGTTTACTGCTTTGTACACAAACAACTTTGAAACATGGCGCTGTACCGCCAGCAGGACACCTCGCGGATAAGTGTCTAAAGATGTTGGCAGCTAAAACGCTGCTTTTACTATTATTCACGTGCTTATATGCCCTTACGTTTTTGAGTTTATGATATGCAGAGGTGGGTAGTAACGAGTTACATTTACTCCGTTACATTTGAGTAACTTTTTAAAAAAATTGTACTTCTAAGAGTAGTTTTACTGCACCATACTTTTTACTTTTACACAAGTACATCTGTGAAGAACAAACGCTACTCTTACTCAGCTACATTAGGCAACACTCGACTCGTTACTTTTTTCCATTTACACATTAGATAACGCTATATTTTTGCCAGAGAAGTCACCAGTGGATCTACTGCATGACTGTTTCATCAATCAGATGTAGCAACAATAATCACATGACTACATTTCACCAATCAGACGTAGTAACAATAATCACATGACTACATTTCACCAATCAGACATTGCAACAATAATCACGAGTGTTTCACCAATCAGACGTTGCCATGCAGTCACATGACCACACACAAACTTCCTGCGTCTGCAGCCTGTTAGAGACTTTTAGTCATGCGGGGCTCCTGTTCACTGCTAAATGGTCACAGCTTCACTGCAAGAACCTTCAGAGCCAACTCCTGCTGAAGCTTAACTATCACTTCACTGAGTGAAGAACAAGCATGTTTTAACCAAACATGCACAGACACAGACAGTCATGGTAAAGTGAGACTTCTAGTACATGCACAAGCTGCCTTGTTCTGTTATTTTCTATCAGCTATGCTATTTGGAGGGCAAGTGTGTGATGATGCTGGTCCCCTACAGACTCTTTTCTTTTCTCCTTTTCTTTGATTCCCCCTTCTTTTTTGCCGACCCGTACACTCCTGTCTCTGTGGGCACTTAATCACACGCCGCAGAAAGCCAATAAAGCAATTGAGAACGATCGCACCCACACGTGCAGGTGTGACTCGCTCCAACTACCTCATTAACTCCCCACGGTCGTGCAATGCGCCTACGGACAGTGACACGGCTTTATGGATTTGAAACTGGCCTCTTTTTTTTTTTGATGCTGCGGACCCACTACACCACAAAGTGAATATACAGTTTTCTACTGTCAGTGTACAATATATCTTGTCACTGTAAGTAGTTTGCACTGTTCAAACATACATGTTACCTACTGTAGATATTGGCTTCAAAAGCTTTGTTGTGAAAAACTGAGATTTGGAACTTTGTGTTATTTGTGCATCTATTATTTTGTAAAGATGTTTTTTATTTTTACTCATTTTTTATTATTTGGAAATTGCAGAATTTGCACAATATTTTATATTTTTCTCTGTCTTATTACAACATTTCTAAAAAATAAATCATTTATTATGTTCAAACAGTTACTCAGTACTTCAGTAGTCTTTTCACCAAATACTTTTTTACTCGAGTAATTTTTTGGATGACTACTTTTTACTTCTACTTGAGTAATATTATTTTGAAGTAACGCTACTCTTACTTGAGTACAATTTGTTGCTACTCTACCCACCTCTGATGATATGTGCCAACATAATTTTTGCAAATAAACTAAATCTTCTGAAAGCATTGTGCTAAGAAGGATTTGGTGGAGACTACTGTTGCTAAAGGAGGTTCTACCACTTACTAAATAGAAGGGGTTGAGATACTTTCCAGCTTGGATTGCAAATATTTAAATATGTTCAGTATTCACAATATGTAGTACTATGCTTTGTATGTTATTAGTTTAAGCAGATTATTTTGTTTTTTAATTGTAACTCAGTTGATGATCATATCACAAGCAATGGAATGGGGCTGGATATCCCAGTTTGATTAAACTTCGACTCACACTGCCCCAACTCAAAACAATATTGACTTTATTTTGACCGAATTAGCGTGCACTGATATATCTTAAGTGGTGACATTTTTAGATATTACTTAACCATGCACAGAGAACATTAATATAATGTGACAAGTTTCAGTACCACATCATTTGAAGCGTATCTACATAGGGACTTCATAACATATGCATATGCATGGAATAACATTTACAAAGAAATATGTGATTTAGTAATGGGCAGTTAACATCAGTATTTGGAAGATGTAATAATAATAATAATATCATCTGAGCACATCTCTCCAGTATTGATGTTACTACATTGGTTACCCGTCCTATTTAGAATTGACTTTAAAATACTGTTGGTTTACAAAGCCTTAAATAATCTTGCTCCATCCTATATTTCAGAAACATTCCAAATCATAATCTGAGATCTTCAAATAAGTGTCTGCTTATAATTCCAACAGCTAAACTTAAAAGTGGTCAGGCAGCCTTCTGCTGTTATGCACCTAAAATCTGGAAAATCTTACCGATAGAAATTTGCCAGGCTAATACATTGGAGCTCTTTAAAAGAGTGCTAAAAACCTATTATTTTAACATGGCTTTCTTATAGCTTCAATTTACAAACACACAGAAGTAAGCGCTGATGCTAGCAGGCTATAGTGCAGCAGCTCAATCCCAGGGACAGTGAGGCTGCAGTGCTGCAGGATGTCACGCTTGGGTCACAGAATTGCACAGAAACACAGGAGATTGTAGAGACAGGAACTTTATTTAAACACTTCAAACAAACATGTCTCTTTCAGAAGTAAAACGAGCTCAGTATGCAGTTAGTTCTCGTTTAAAAGAATAGGCAAACATCATAAGGGAGCACAACGGGAGCGGGACACGCAACAGGAGCATAGGATGTCTGGGGGAGGAGAAAGAAAAAAAGCAATCAGCCAAAAAGGACACGTGCTGTTCAGGCTTTTAAGTAAGCGTAGCGTCGCGTGAGAAGCATATCACGCGACAAAGCAGCCGCAAGTAAGCCCAGCAAGTAAGGGTGCAATGTGAAGGTAGTCTATCAGCGTTTTTTAAGAGGGTTTTTTTTGAGGAGTGTCCGTGTCTTCTAGGGGTGCGTTCATCCCCCCTGCTCACAAGGGGCAGGCAGTGATCATGAGCTGGCTGCTCAACGAATGTACGGCACTGACTGATCAGCTCCTGTGTGCTCGCAAATGGCACTGGGAAACGACTATAGCGGTTGTGGTAGTTTAAGGGTTCAGAGGAACAAATGGAAAATACAAGAACACTCAGCTGGAGATGAATCACAGTAAATCAGCAGCAAGGAGAACGCTGTAGTGGTCCGGTGCCGCTAAGATTGATACCGTCAAGAAGACGGGGATTTATTTTTATGGTGGAGATTCCAGGGACGCACCCAGCCTTGGCCTCACCCACATGCACTCACAAACAGAGACAAAAACAAAGCAAAAAAACGGTAATCAAACAGCAAATAAAGAATGTAATGAAAACAAATGAAAACAGCGATACCACCCCTGTTCCCCTTACGCCGATTACACATTAAATACAACAAAGCACAAAGAAAATACACACAGTATATCATGAAAAATGTTCATGAAAAACAGCAACGGATGAAATGGAATGATGAAAATAGATAGTCCAGAGATCCGCACGTTGAATGGGAATGTATAGATAGTCGTACCGCTAGTTCCTGAAATGGTGAAGACAGGTGGACGGGTTCAGGAGCGCTCCTTTCTTTGCAGGATGGCCATGAATCCACTTACAGTCCTCTTGTACACAGGCAGATGGCAGACAATTCAGACGCCAATCACGAAACGATCCAGGACAAAACGAATAAGTACAGGTAACCCAACAGAAGGCAGACAGACAGGAACTTGAAACACAAATTACAAAAACTTTTTTTTTGCTTTTGGTCACCTGTCCTCCTGGCCATCAAACATTACTTTATTCTTTATTACTTACTATTGCCTACCCTTATTTTTATATATATTTTTTATATACTTTTCTTTCTTCATCTTGTAAAGCACTTTGAGCTACGTCATTTGTATGAAAACGTGCTATATAAATAAATGTTGTTATGGGGGGGGGGGGGGTTTCTTGTTTTAATACAATGCAATGGCAACTACTTTATAAAACATCTCTATCTTCTTATGAATAATATTATAAAATAAATCTTCTTAGTCTTTTGGGTGTTTCTGTTAGGGGTCGCCACAACAGATCGTCTGTTTACATATTTTAATGTCCTCTGCGTCTTGCTCTGCTCTGTCACACCCACCTGCATGCCCTCTCTCACCACATCCACAAACCTCCTCTTAGGCCTTCATATTTTCCTCTTGCTTGTAAGTTCTATCCTTAATATCCTTCTCCCAATATACCCAACATCTCTCCTTTGCACACATCCAAACCCATGCAATCTCGCCTCTTTGGCTTTGTCTCCAAACCGTCCAACCTGAGCCAACCCTCTAATGTACTCATTGCTAAATCCTGTCTATCCTCTTCACACCCAATGAAAATCTTAACATCTTTAACTATGCCACCTCCAGCTCTGTCTCCTGTCTTTTCATTAGTCTCTAAACTGTGTAACATGACTGGTCTCACTACTGTCTTGTACACCTTCCCTTTTACTCTTGCTGGTACCAGTCTGTCATAAACCACTTCTGACACTCTTCTCCATTCACTCCACCCTGCCTGGACTCTCTTTTTCACCTTTCTTCCACACTCCCCGATACTCTGTACTGCTCATCCCAAGTATTTAAACTCATCGACCTTCGGCAACTCTACTCCCTGCATCCTCACTATTCCTCTGACCTCTCCCTCTTTCATACACATGTATTCTGCTTTGGTCCTATGGACCTTTATTTGTCTCTACAGCATATCTCCACCTCTCCAGAGGCTCTTCAGCCTGCTCCCTACTCTCATTACAGATCACAATGTCATTTGCAAACATCATTATCCACGGGGACTCCTTTCTAATTTCGTTTGTTAACCTGTCCATCACCATTGCAATTAAAGGGCTCAGAGCCAATCCCTGGTGTAACACCACTTCCACATAGAACACACCCGTCACTCCTACTGCAAACCTCACTACTGTCACACTTCACTCGTACATATCCTGTACCATTCTTACATACTTCTCTGCCACTCCCAACTTCCTCATACAATACCACAACACCTCTCTAGGCACCCTGTCATGCTTTCTACAAGTCCACAAAGACACAATGCTTCTGGCATTCTGTACTGCTCTTTCCTGGCATGAAACCATACTACCGCTCAGTAATCATCACCTCTCTTCTTAACTTAGCTTCCACTACTTCCCATAACTTCATGTTGTGGCTGGTCAATTGTGTGCATCACACCTTTTTTTAAAATAAAAATCAGTACCATTACACTTCTTGACTACTCAGGCATCCTCTCACTTTCCAAGATTGCATTAAACAATCTGGTTAAAATATCTCTCTTAAACATCTCCATGCTTCCACAGGTCATCTGGACCAACTGCCTTCCCATTCTTCATGCTTTCCATAGATGTCCTTACTTCCACTTTGCTTATCCATTGCACTTCCTGGTTCACTTTTGTCACATCTTCCAAACTTCTCCCTCTCTTTCTCTTCATTCATCAGCCTCTCAAAGTACTCTTTCCATCTATTTAACATACTCTACTCACTTGTGAGCAGTGCTGGGCGGTATACTGGATCATACCGAAAACCGTTTTTTATTTTTGTTATGATATGGATTTTTCTTATACCACAACACCGGTTTAAATTGCCTAAACAACGTTCGGAACGTGTCGCTGTGGGAACTTGTTTAAGGGTGACCTTTTTCACTGCTATACCGCTAAACAGGCGTGCAATGGAGTACATGCGGTAGTGGAGGTATTGCGCAGTGAAAATGGACAGAGAACATTCCGAAACTGAAGCTGTAGCAGATGATAAAGTTGAAAATGATGACACAGAAGAACTTTTGCTGGAAAAAGGAGTCACTTTGGATTTAAAAGGTCGGATGTGGATCACTATGTTCAAATGTGTGAATACTGTTGGATAATACTACTGGATAGTACTGTAATTGGTTTGAATCCTACCTGGCAGGGAGAAAATTCTTTGTTAGTTGTGGTAATTATAACTCAAAGACACATGGTATTCTATATGGTGTTCCACAAGGCTCTATCCTGGGTCCACTGCTCTTCTCAATCTACATGCTTCCATTAGGTCAGATTATCTCAGGGCACAACGTGAGCTACCACAGCTATGCTGATGACACACAGCTGTATTTATCAATAGCACCTGATGACCCCAAATCTCTTGATTCGCTAACACAATGTCTAACTTGTATCTCAGGATGGATGAATAGTAACTTTCTCAAATTAAATAAAGAAAAAACTGAAATCTTAGTGATTGGCAATAATGGATACAATGAGGCTATTAGAAATAAACTGGATGCATTAGGATTAAAAGTCAAATCGGAGGTAAAAAGCTCAGGGGTAACCGTTGATTGTAATCTGAATTTTAAATCGCATATTAATCAGATCACTAGGACAGCATTTTTTCACCTAAGAAACATAGCAAAAGTTAGACCTCTTATATTATCGAAAGATGCAGAGAAATTAGTTCATGCGTTTGTTTTCAGTCGGCTAGATTACTGTAACGCACTCCTCTCAGGACTACCCAAAAAAGACATCAATCGTTTGCAACTGGTGCAGAATGCAGCTGCTAGAATCCTTACCAGGAAAAGAAAATCCGAACACATTTCTCCAGTTTTGATGTCACTACACTGGTTACCTGTGTCATTCAGAATTGACTTTAAAATTCTGCTTATGGTTTATAAAGCTTTAAATAATCTCGCCCCAGCTTATATATCGGAATGTCTGACACCTTATATTCCAAATCTTAACCTCAGATCCTCAACTGAGTGTCTCCTTAGAATTCCAAGAGCAACACATAAAAGAAGTGGTGAGGCGGCCTTCTGCTGTTATGCACCTAAAATCTGGAATAGCCTGCCAGTAGGAATTCGCCAGGCTAATACAGTGGAGCACTTTAAAAAACTACTGAAAACACATTACTTTAACATGGCCTTCTCATAACTTCACTGTAATTTAATCCTGATACTCTGTATATCCAATTCATTATAATAACTATTCATTCAAAATCTGTACTAACCCCTACTCTCTCTTCTGTTTCCTTTTCCGGTGTCCTGTTGGTGGTGGCGTGCGCCACCACCATCTACCCAAAGCACCATGATGTTCCAACAATGATGGATGGATTAAAAGCCAGAAGTCTGTATGACCATCAGCATCAAGTGACTCCGTGAAAAACCCGAACTACAAAGAGGACTATTCATTTATGTTAGGTAGAATGCCCAAAGGGGACTGGGCGGTCTCGTGGCCTGGAACCCCTACAGATTTTATTTTTTTCTCCAGCCTTCTGGAGTTTTTTTTTTGTTTTTTCTGTCCACCCTGGCCATTGGACCTTACTCCTTTCTATGTTAATTAATGTTGTAATTAATGTATTTTAATTTCTTATTTTGTCTTTTATTTTTCTTCTCTTCATTATGTAAAGCACTTTGAGCTACTTTTTGTATGAAAATGTGCTATATAAATAAATGTTGTTGTTGTTGTTGTAAGCCAAGCTGTACTTGTTTTATTTTTTTCCAATACTGTGTAATGTACCTGGGTACTGTGTAATAGTGTGACGACATGTTGATTTTATTCTTAACATTTCTACTTTATTGTTGCCATTTGTCGAGATTAAAGTCGACATGTTGACTTTACTCTAGTAATGTATTAAAGTAGAGCATCATAAACTAAACTTCATCATAAAATGAATATTTAATTTACTAGATTTTCTCAAACCCCATCATAAGTTATGTAGCACATTAGATGCTTTGTGTTAACTGTTCCCGGAGCCATGTTAATCGCTAAGTGCTTCTTAAACTGACTTCCTCTTGCACTAAGAGGCGGTGCAGGCAGCACACAGAATACATTAATTTCATGATATTCCTGCTCCCTGAACATTTAGAATGCTAAGATAAATACTTGATATAATTTTCATGATGAAATGCATTAAAGCATGTATTAATCATGTGGGCGGCACAGTGGCGTGGAGGTTGCACTGCTGCCTCGCAGCAATGGGGTCCCAGGTGTTCCTTGCTTTGCATTTGCATGTTTTTCTGGTGGGTTTACTCGGCGTGCTTCAGTTTCCTTTCAAAGTCATGTAGGATGTGGGGTTTTGTTATGCTATATTAACCCTGCTAGTGTATGTATTGCGCGTATTCACCCTGCGATGTGCTGGCGCCACGTTCAGGATTTGCTCCTGCCTCGCACACAATGCTTACTGGGATGGGCACAACCCTGAATTGATGGCATAATTAAACATGTATAACGAAGATTTTTTTAAAGTTCTGAACACTCTGTGGTCTAAGTTTATAACTACGTTTAATTTCACAAAGACATTTATCGTGTGGTGATTGGTTATGTGGAGAAAGAAAAAGGAAAGATAGGAACTGCGGGTTTGGTACATCAGACAGAGACAGCACGCGCACAATAAAGAAAGCTCGCTCAGAAGAACATGCATTGAATTCTGTGTTCGTGTCTCCGACCACCAGATCACAAACCCAATATTTACACAATATACGCATTCATACATCCAGTTTTTTGGAGCCTCGTCACACCTGCCATAAAGTTCTCTACACTGAACGTACACCTGGGGACCCCTTACTGCAAGGGAGCAGCACTACTGTGCATGTTTAATACCTGCTTTAATGCATTTCATCATGAAAATTTATCTTAGCATTCTACATTTTCAGAGAGCAAGAATATCATGAAGTGAATGTATTCAGTGCGGCGATTGCTGCCGACGCCTTCACTTAGTGTAGAGGAAGTCAGTTTAAGAAGCGCATACAGTGATTAACAACTGGGTCGGGGAACACAACACAAAGCATTTAATACGCTACATTAACTTATGATGGGATTTGAGAAAATCTAGTAAATTAAACATTGATTTCAGAATGAAGTTTAGTTTACAACATTCTACTTTAATGACAAAATAAACTACGAGAATAAAGTGGAAATGTCGACTTTAATCTCGATATATTGTTTGTTTTCTTCACTGTGTCCGTATTTTTTTTTCTTCACCGTGGCCCTAATACGCTTCCGTAGGGCTATACCACAAATTGCATTATAAATGCAAGTTGCAGTTTTATTTTTTTATGTATATAGCTTAGCTTGAAGCAATGTCCATATTAATGCAGTTTGCCTTAATGATGGCTCAGTTGGTAAAGATGTTATCACCAAGTTGCACTTGTTTTATTTTAATTTAATTTGGTGAATACTGTGTAATGCACCTGGGCTTTGAAGTCTTGGAAGTAATAATATTATTACTGGAAGTTGCACTATTATTTATTATATATTGTTGTTATTTATTAGTTTAAATATTATGCAGTCTAATGATGGTAAAGTTGTTTAAAAAGTCACTTTTAATGTGTCAGTGGACAGAGATTGTTAACATTAACAAAGTGTATTTGGTTTACAAAAAATATTTACTATTTATTCCTTTTCTAAGACATGGTCAGTGCAATACAACTTTTGACAAGCACCTCTGGATATTTTACTAAGTCTAAATGCCTCTTTGGAAGGTTGAAAATATGTTGTCAAAATTTTAGTTTAAGTTGTTTGCAAACTTTGTTCAATAAAAAGGCTCTATATTTTGACTGCACCTGTCATGCAATGTGAATCCTTCTCTTCATTAGTGCCACCCCCTTGAAAACTATTCTTGAAAACTATGACTTTATGGGGCCATGTAAACCTGTATTAATACTTGTGTGCACATTAAAATGTTTTTTGTACAATGTACAATTGTCATGACCATGGAATATGTTATTCTTAGCCAGTAATTGTAGTGGAAAATGTGGTTAACATCCACTCATGCAAGGGAAAAAAATACCGTCCAATACCGTGAAACCAGTATAATTTTGAAAAATACTGTGATATAGAATTTTGGTCATACCGCCCAGCATTACTTGTGAGTATGTTTCCATCATTATCCTTTACCACGCTAACCTGCTGCTCATCTTTGCTAGCTTGGTTCCTCTGCCTAGCCAATCAGTACAGGTCCTTTTCTCCCCCCCTTGGTTTCCAACCTCTCATACAACTCCTCATATGCCTTATCTTTAGGTTTCGCCACCTCTCTCTTCACCTTATGCCTCATCTCTGTGTACTCCTGTCTACTTTCTTCATCTCTCCAATTATCCCACTTCTTCATCAACCTTTTCCTCTTTATGCTCTCCTGTACTTCCCCATTCCACCACCAGGTTTCCTTGTCCTCCTTCCTCTGACCAGGTGCCTCATGTATGATGCCAGGCATAGAATTTATATTAAAACACAGTGTACAGAAAGTGGAAATGAACGTATGCACAAAAAAATCCAGATTCATAAATCTGTGCGTACGCCAAGTTCCACACACTTCCCCTTTAGAAAGCCCAATGAACATGAAATTTAACATGTGCACACACCTACAGCCACACCCCAAATCTCCGAGAATTTTGCATATTTTAACATGCAAATCAATATAAATATCACCTTCTGTTTGGTGTTTTGTTAAAAGACAAGGCAAAGCATGAGGAAAAAAGAAGAATTTCAGCAAATGCAAAGTGGAGGAAAGAAAAAATGTACTATTTATTGGATTAAGCAGTGGTATAAGCAAGAAAAATAAATTATGGAGTGATACAGTGTAGCAGAAACACTCTTTAACATTCAAATTCAGAAAGTCACCCAGTGCCCAAAATAAAACAAAAAAGTGGTCAGATATCAAAGTCGACAGGAAAAGGCGAATTATAGCCAGCTGTCTGTTTATTCTGTTTCAGACAATATTACAATTGCTGACCCCTGTCCCGATGATATTATGGTGATGGTGCTGCTGTGCCTGTTAGCCAAATTTATTTCCCAACTGGACATTTAAAATAATCTTGAATTAGTCAAAGATACAACTGGAAGACTTGTGTCTTTCTATAATTCTACATGTTACACATATCTTCAGTTGTTTACTTGTAGCAGTTACGTTAATCGGTCTCAAAAACGTGTCCCAGATCTCAGACAAAAAAGGAAGCATTTTAAAATGAGGATATAGAGACGATGCTTGTTGACAGCGGCACTGAATGAATGGAACATAAAAGAAAAAGAACCAGTTTGTGACTGATAATGTCACTATTATGGAGCCATTTCAAGTCAGCTGCTTTGAGCACATGGTTATTTTTGTATCGCAGGCAGCTCTGAAAATTACAACGATTGCCTGCTTGAGTTGCTGGATGAGGCGTTTTGTAGGGTCTCTTATCTTTACAGACACAAAATGCTATAGATTCTGTTATTTTTTTGTGCACAAGGCAAATTTAATAGAAGTTTGGAGCAAAACACCATCTCCAGGGCAGATTGTTCAGGCTCTACTTGTTTGAATGCCAACTGAGACAGCATTTGTCGTTGAGATAAACGATTTCTCAAATTTGTTGTTTTACAACAGTAAGTAAGTTCTGAGCTCCACGGGTTAAATATGGCTTTGGTTTTATCTAGTTGTTCTTTACTAACGCACTGTCTGTGCCCATAGTAATGCCACAAATCTGATTTAAGTATCTAAGAGGACACACCATTTTATGCAAAGTAGTAAAGACTTAAGTGCATTAGCACCATCTACTCGATAGGACACCAAAAACACAGAGGCAAAAATCTACATATAGTAATTGAGAAGGATAGAGATTCAGGAGATTGACCTTGAGACTTTAAGAATCAATCTTCTAAATGAAATATAACAATTAATTGTAAAATTGATATTTTTACCCAGGCCTAACAACTAATGCATGGAAATATTCAGGCAATTCCAAAGAGATCACAATCTTTCTTTTTAACTGTATGTGGATTGCTACATCAGTTCAAGGTCAAAGAGATCCAGTATGTATTGTCCATGTTTAATAATCCAACAGTGTGACTCCACCATCCAAACATACTTTTCAAATCCAGATTTTTTTTAGTTTAACAAAAAGGAGCAATATTTCTATTTAATGTCATACTTTAAATTTTGAAGAATTAGTTAACCTACATTGTCAAATCTGGTTATGAAAAAAAATTAGGCTCTGTACTTGTTAACACATGTTTTCTGAGATACCATTTATGACATCTCATCTCCCTAGTTCACTGTACTTGTGCAAATTTCCAGCTGGAGATTTTGGAGAAATGTGGGGTTACTGTTGACATGCTGCTCAATTTGTACATCAAATAATTATTTTTATTTTAGTGAAAATAAAAAAAGAGAAAATGCATTTAATAAATATTAGGAAAAACAGTAAAATTCAAATGCATTTTCTGAATGTGATTGTTTTGATTAAAGAAATGGGTTAAGTCAGGGTTGTTACAATTCAGTAAAATCCACCATATTTAGTACTGAATTCAGCAACTGGCCTCTACCACTTAGGAAAGGTATTCAAAAATATTTCACTTCAGCTAAATCCAGCAAATCTATGACATTTACATATCATGAATTGAGTGTAATGCGGGATGGTGACTGTAAAACAGAGAGGGATGGTGTCATAACCTTCTTCCATATGATAAGGGAGTTAACTTATGAAGTGGAAGGCAAGTGACAAGATGATTTGAAGATACTGAATTAGGCCTGGCTGATTTACAATGTATTTAGGATATACTCTATATCTGTTTAGAATAAAATCTCTGAATTCTTACTGTCACTGACAAATTTTATCTCTGCAAAATCATATTTTAGACTCTACTCTAGGTTCAACTGATAAACTAATTAACCAGGTACATAACAACATGGAAACCCCATTGTCCATACTAACAATATTAATATGTTCCAAGATTATCTGAAACAGATATGCACATTAGGCACTTAGACACTCAATGCAATAAACTATTTATTGATTTAGAATTGTTCTGGGTTTAGTAAATCTTACATATGGCTGCAAAACTGCAAAAAACACAGGCTGTAACAAAATGCTGGAGCACCGAAACATTAGGGATGCTCCAATCAGGTTTCTTATGGGCATTACATCACTGATGTTACTTGATCAACTGATTCTGATTTTTTTTCTTTATTCCTTTAAAAAAAACTTTACACTAACTTCCTGCATAACAAGATGCACAGAAGCCTTATGCACTATATTAAAATGTATTTTTATAATTAAATCATAGGCCAAGGAATTAACTGTTCATTTTTTAAGTAACAAAATTATGTATTCCTTTAAATCTCCTTAAAATATATACAAATAAAATAACAAATAAAACATACAAATAAAATTACAAAGTCTTGTATTGGTTGGACATCTAAGAAAACATTATCAAAAGCATCTTGGAACAAAAAACAAAACAAAAAAAAAAAAACACACCATAAGCTACAAGTGATACAGACCTAACCATGGTTATCAAGATGACCATGCTGACATAAAATGTGAAGACCTTGCCTTAGACAAAATACTAGATGGAGCATCATTTATGATACATATGTTTAGGAAAATGAATACCATAAAAAAGCTAATATAAGACGATAAAGTGGTTTTCATCTTTTAAAATTTATTCCGTATAAACAAATATCCAAGCTATTATGTTTAAGTATAAAATGTTGTTACAAAATACATATTAAATATTTGATTTAAGTGTCTTACTGTATAATTATTTGTCAGCTTGTATTATTTTAAAATTCTATTATATGCAAATTTATATATGGGACAGTTCACCTATTCCACGAGCTTGGCCAACAGCCATTATACAAATGAAGTACAAAAACAACAATGTGTTTTTCATACAAAAAAGCACCCTCTGCTAAAAATTCAGTTTTAAGTATATCCCCTGAATTGAACCTTTCAAGAACTATCAGCTTCCTCTGCCAGACATATTAATTATGTACAGTTTCTTCTGCCTTCCACATACAGTGATACCTTGAGATACAATTTTAATTCGTTCCGTGACCGAGCTCGGAAGTCAAAATGCTCATATCTCAAATCAATTTTCCCCATTGAAATTAAGTGAAATGAGATTAATTTGTGCCAGCCCCCAAAAAACCACCCCAATATTTTGTTAGATGTTTTCAACATAAGAAAAATGTATTTATAATGAACAAATATTGTATACAAACAAAATAAAACCTAATACATAAAAGAGAATCTCTAGAAATAAACAGATGTTGGCGAAGCCAATTAGCATATTGTAATATTTTTTTCTTTCACTTTTGCTTAACTTAATTTTCTTCTTCACTAGTTTTTTTTCTTTTTTGCCATGCTTTCCTCACTTTCATTCTCAATGTGTTTCAATAGAAACCTATCCAAGGAGCTTTGTTTAGTCCTCCCCTTTAGAATGTTTCTGAAATGAGTTAGTGCAGCGGCGCTATTTAATGACACTTGCCTATCAGTTGCAATTTTTTTCAGGGTTTCTTTTCAATAAAGTCAAGCGTTAGGCAAGTGTCATTAAATAGAGCCGCTACACGATCAGTTGCAACTATTTCAGGATGTTTTCTTTCAATATAGTCAAGCGTTAGTGCAGCGGCGCTATTTAATGACACTTGCCTATCAGTTGCAATTTTTTTCAGGGTTTCTTTTCAATAAAGTCAAGCGTTAGGCAAGTGCCATTAAATAGAGCCGCTACTCTATCAGTTGTAACTTTTTCAGGATGTTTCTTTTCTTTAAAGTTCGAAACTTTTTCCCACATTGTAAACACTTCCTTTATCTCACTTTATGAGGTAACCTCCTCCGCGATACCGATCTCCTGTAGAACCTCCGTATGTTGCTGCGTCTGTAGTTCCGTCAACTCCTCCGTCGTCAGTTCCTCGGAATGTGCGGCGACAAGCTCTTTGATGGCTCGTATTTCGAATTTTGTCTCGTAACTCAAGGCAAAAAATCGACCTAGTGACGGCTCGTATCTCAAAAAACTCGTATGTTGGGGCACTCGTATCTCAAGGTACCACTGTACTTCTAAAGGGCATATCATTTTATTTTCTTTTTTCACAGCTGACGGTTATTCAGCCAAGTGTCTTGCAAGAATCTCATGTTCTACGTCATCGCAAGACGGTCCTGGGTCAATCTCTTGGCGCAAAGTCTCATGTTTAAGGTCCCCGCGAGACGCTCTGTGGCCATTCTCTTTTGTCTCGCAGGTCTTTTAAATGTCTTCCGTGATCTTAACATGAAGATCACGTCTCGTCTCCTTTCTTTCTCTCAAAGGAGTTTTTTTTTTATAATAGAGAGAAAATGATGAAAATTCAAAAAATTTCTAAAGGAATGCAAAGGTTACCCATACATTCAGCAGCAAGTGATACTGAATCTTAAGAAACATCTCCCTGTAAGCCATTTTTGAATAGTTTTAAGTGTAGTGGAGAAAACTAAAGGCCTACAATCAACCGTAAGCTCCATACTGTGTATTGGTGTGCAATACAATATTCTGTTTTTAATTAGAAGATGTATCTAGCAGTTTCCTGCAGTTATTCTTCTAAAACCAAAACCAGTCATCAGTCAAGTAACTAAAGCTTACTTCAGGAGGAATAGTCACAAATAAGGAAAATGTATTTATTACTTTTGTTCATCACTTAAAAGTATAACAAAAAGAGCAACATAACAATAAAATAAGAATCAAGTCTAAATTTCTTAAATTTTGTTGTTGCTTTTTACCAGAGTAGTAGTGGGAAACACGGTCTGCTTTCTGTCTTTGCCTTAATTGCAATTTTATTTGCAGTTTCACTTTCAACTTATCAAATACTCAAATACAGTGAATCAGAAATTATTCTTACATAAATGAGAGATTTCGGTTTTTGATTTTTTAGAATTTTATAAACCTTACATGCATTCACTTTGTCATTCATTGATTATTGAGTCTTGACTGATGGGCAAAAATGGTATATTTATCGATTTAAAATTAAACCAACACAAAGAGAGCAGAAAGTGAAACTGGCTGAATATTTCTGAAACCATTGTACAGTAAGTGTGCTTAAGATTGGGATTTAGGTTGAGAATCTGACTACTGCCACAACTCAAGGACATTCACTTTGTCTTCTTCAGACACTGTATTTGCTGTGTGGTCAGGGTCAATGTCATGTTGAAATGTGAACATCTTCAACTTCCTGGCATTTTTTCAGTTCAAGTGTTTATCCCCAATTGAAAAGAAATACACTAAAGGGATACTGCTATGTCCATCCCTTACTAGAGAAATACAGTTTTTTGGGAAGTGAAGGTCCTTTGGGTTTTGCATTCAGTCAAATTTTGACATCCTCTGACCATAGCAACTTCACTATGGCCACACAATTTTTAATGTGATTTTAAAGAAAAAAAAGACTTGTTTTTTTTAAAGTAGCAGCCTTTTCTTGCCACCTGTCCTTACAGGCCAACTTTGTGGAGTAGTTGTGATATTGCTGTTACATACATATGATGAACAAACAGTCTTTGACATAAAGCCCAGGTGCTCTTTCAAAGTTTCCACCAGCCAGTATGAATGTACAACCTGATCTGGGAAATGTCTTAAAGCTATTCTGCTAAGAAATGCAATTTCAAGCAGTCTAATCCTATGGAAACAGCTGCTTTTAATCGGAACTAATCAAAGTCACTTTAAATGATCACAGGTCAGAGCCAATTGTTGTTTTGTTCTGTGATTAATAACACCTGACCAAGTTAATAAATGTAAATATAAGGTACGGGTATTTACTTACCTAACATCTAAATGTTTGAAGCAATAAAAGTTATTTTGAATAATATTTCAGTTTTACTTTTACTTATGAAATTCAGGTTACTGTTATTTATATTAATTTGTGCACATTTGTAAAAGAATGGTGACCTTGGTGAATGTAAAATTGAAAACTTCCGAGTCTAAACCGAAAAGTGGTATTCTACAGAGCTGATTTTGTAAATGGCCAAAGATCAGCTCCTTTGTATATAAATACTGTACGTGAATTACAAGTGTGTAGCATTTGTGGTTTATAATAAATACTTCTGGTTTTTAAGCTATGTGAAATGAAATCTGGAAAATCAGGTATTGTTATTACAGCTTTAATGCCACAGAACAATATGCCTTTATAGATACATTCTTAACCAGTCTACGTATATCAGAGGCAACCCCCATCACATGCCACAATTAACAGGTGGCAATAAAATTTCTTTGGGGAACGATGTCTCTTGAAGATAATCCACAATTAGGTTGGCACTGAATATCAATGAAGAAAATGTGTAAAGAAAATCACAATGAAGAATCGAAGAGCTACAATACTTGAGAAAGCAGGCACTATTAGTTACAGATTAGATAAATCTGTTCTTCATGAACAGTTGAAACACATCTGTGTATTAATGCTGATTTCCAAAATGAAAGCACTAAATAACTGGAGATACTTGGATACATCAGCATGACATAGTCCAAAACTGAAGCATTGTCAGTCTCCAAAACTGAAAAAATTCATGGTCCAAGCCTGTGTTAGAAAGAACACACACACTTTATGATGCTGAAAAGTAAAACTTGTTTGTTATATTAGTGTTTCTCTTCACTGGTCAGTGTCAAAATTTTTTCAGATTCTGATTTAAAACATTTTATTGCCAGTATGTCAACCATGAAAGAATTGTTCTTCATGCTGGAGCTATAATATAAAATACTAAAGAATACTGTAGTGTGCTATGATTACAACAATAGGATGACGTTCTCAGTGGATATCAATGACAATTATGATGTGGTAGGAAAGGAGGAGGGTTATACCTGAGTGTGTTTATTAAGGAGCTAAATGGTTACAGGAAAGAAGCAACAGAGATGGTGTATAGTCTGTGTGGGAACAGACATGTACCATCTCTGGGATGCTACTCTGGTGAATAATATTTATGAGTGAATAAACCCACTGATGCTCACCAGTACCAATCAATCTATAAATTCATGGGGAGAACATACAAACACCATGTAGACCTGAGATCTGTGAGCCAGGAATGACAGCTCTGCCCTGAGAAATGTTAATAATAGCAGTTTAAGCATCAAAAAATATAAAACAAAGTACAAAATCTATACATTAAAATGCAAAGGTCTTATTACCTGTAATTGTTCAGAAGAGTATCAGAATTTGAATTGCACTAAGTTTATTAAAAAAAAATCAAAATAGACTTTGTATTGTTGATTTGCATCAGTAACAGTATTTGTTGCAAGTTCATTTGTATGTTTTTTTCCCTCTAATGAACGAGTTCCTAACTGGCACAACTAATACTAAATACCTTTCTGCGCTGCACTTTGATTTGCCTTTTCTGGCCATATTTTTGATGTAACTGACTAAAACTTGACCGCAGGTGTTTTGGTAATGAGGTACTGGTTTGCTGAGGTGAGAAAATCTTACCACATGCAAATTTAATACAAATATTCAAATCTTAATTTTTGTTTTATATAACAGCCCTATTTCAGATTATCCTCTCTTAGTTAGTTTATGCCTCAAAGATGACAAATGGACACAAACTGAAGTAATCAAATTTTCTGATAAAAGATGGACTCTTATGCAATTGCCAGTCATATTGTTACTGACCATATACAGTAATCAATTGTGTCTCTACTTAGAAAAGACGCATTCCTGATGGTTGTAAACTCTCACTCACTTGGAGGAGATTTGGGTACTTGATAAAACGAGAGAATCATGACACGTTTTTACAGACTTAATACAGTAATCCCTCGCTATATCGCGCTTCGCCTTTCGCGGCTTTACTCCATCGCGGATTTTATATGTAAGCATATTTAAATATATATCGCGGATTTTTTGCTGGTTCGCGGATTTCTGCGGACAATGGGTCTTTTAATTTCTGGTACATGCTTCCTCAGTTGGTTTGCCCAGTTGATTTCATACAAGGGACGCTATTGGCAGATGGCTGAGAAGCTACCCGGCTTACTTTTCTGTCTCTCTTGCGCTGACTTTCTCTGATCCTGACGTAGGGGGATTGAGCAGGGGGGCTGTTCGCACACCTAGACGATAAGGACGCTCGTCTAAAAATGCTGAAAGATTATCTTCACGTTGCTATCTTTTGTGCAGCTGCTTCCTGAAATGACATGCTGCACGGTGCTTCGCATACTTAAAAGCTCAAAGGGCACGTATTGATTTTTGATTGAAAAACAAACTCTGTCTCTCTCTATCTCTCTCTCTCTCTCCCTCCCTGCTCCTGACGGAGGGGGTGTGAACTGCCGCCTTCAACAGCTTTGTACCACGGTGCTTCGCATACTTAAAAGCAAACAGCCCTATTGATTTGTTTGCTTTCCTCTGTCTTTCTGACAGACTCTGCTCCTGATGCGCACTCCTTTGAAGAGGAAAATATGTTTGCATTCTTTTAATTGTGAGACGGAACTGTCATCTCTGTCTTGTCATGGAGCACAGTTTAAACTTTTGAAAAAGAGACAAATGTTTGTTTGCAGTGTTTGAATAACGTTCCTGTCTCTCTACAACCTCCTGTGTTTCTGCACAAATCTGTGAGCCAAGCATGACAATATAAAAATAACCATATAAACATATGGTTTCTACTTCGCGGATTTTCTTATTTCGCGGGTGGCTCTGGAACGCAACCCCCGCGATGGAGGAGGGATTACTGTATTGCTAAAGATGTAGGCCAGTTCTATACACCTTAACCAGACTGTTTTATAGCACCTACAGACCTGTTTGTCCCCTAGGCTATAGAAAAGGAACGTCACACCTTTCCATGTCTGCGTGGTTTCAACTTTAAAGATGCTGATCCACTTTAAAAACAGTTCCCAGCCTTTACTAAAGGACTGCTTTGATAGCTCTATGCTTTTAACAATAAGTGTGATGCTAGCTGTAAAACAATGTTTTTACATCTTGATATTCAAAAAACAGTTTAAAAAGAAAGGGAAACATTCCAGGACTAGTAATTTTATGCTGCAGAGGTGCGCACAAGAGCATCTCTGAATCCATAAGGTGTTGGAACTTGAAGAGCAATAGCAATAGGTTGTGTACAGCAATAGCAACAGCAGTCCAAGCCTGGCTCCCCATACAGTGCTGCACAATGACATTTTGTACAGGTGTCCAGATCTCAACCCAACAGAGCAAATTTTGGAAGATATGGAAAGAGATGTTTGCATGATGCTATGAAGTCAGCAAGATAGCTGGGAAATATTGAATTTTCAATTTGAATTGATATTTATGAAAAACCAATATTCAAAAGCCAACATCACAATATTCAACACTTTTGATCTTCCGAAACCCCGTCTAAATGTTAAGTAAAATATGAAAAATCTTGACCACTTTCTAAGCATAACTACATTGAATCCACCCATGTTTCCTTGTAGTGATAAGCATGAGAAAAAAATTGGATCGAGGAGCAGAACAGAAAAGGCTTAGAACAGGTAGGTTTAGCTTTGCTGTTAGCAAATTTTTGGTTTTGTACATTTTTGGATGGCTTCTTCATGTGGATTTATGTCATATCTTTTTATATTTTATCTTTTGACATGTGCAGCACCTACAAAGAGCCCTCATGCAATTCTTGGCAAAACAGGTCCCTGCTAAGCAAAGTTACATAAAATCTTCAAAGTTCCACTGCATACCATATGAGCAGACAAGAAGCTGGTGATAAGAGATGTACTGATTTATCATATGCAAAACACACTTTCACCTAATTAACTAGTACTCTAAAATTAATCGTACATTCCAAGTGGTCAAATAACTACATTAACCGCTAATTCACACCAAGAGAGACATATCCAGGCAACATAAGCCGACATCCACCTTTCCAAGCTGACTCTGTTATGCTTTAAAATGTCACAATCGGATATAAAAAAAATACAGCCTTCAGTGTTTTGTGTAAATTATTCAATTGTCAGGCATTAATTATGTATGTGTCAACTGCATTACTGGCCTTTTTTTTTTTACATCGAGAGTTTGTATTTTTAGTTGTGCAAGTAAAATGTGCTTCTTAATTACAATAACTGGATATTCAAGAAACTGCTTTATTTTCATTAACTTTTTTTAAGTACAGTGGAACCTTGGGTCACGAACGTCTCGGAGCACGTACAAATCAGGTTACGACGAAAAAGTTTGCCAAACTTTTGCATCTGTTCACGACCACATACTCGGGTGACGAACAAGCCAGTTTCCTTTCCCATTTGTACACGCAGATGATTACTGCACATGTTCAGTCTCTCCCTGTGCAGCGAGCGAGCGAGTGAACGAACGAATGAGCAAGAGAGACACAGAGAGAGAGAGAGAGAGAGAGAGAGCGTGCGAGCGAGCGTATATATATTTACATACAGCTCGTACGGTCCAGAACAGATTAACTGTATTTACATACAATCCTATGGGGGAAAATTACTTCGGGTCACGACAAAATAGGGTTGCGACCAGAGTTTTGGAACTAATTATGGTCATGACCCGAGGTTCCACTGTACATGGATCTGGTGATCTTTGAATCTGTTAAGATTATTGCAGGAAGTATACAACCATATTACTTTTTTGAGCAGAGTTTAGTAATAGGATAGTAAAATATCAATTAATGAAATTGAAATCTGTGTGATTTTATAATGCCATAATTTAATAGTGTGGAATATGGCTGGCAGCTTATCCCGGACAATACCCCCAAGCCGCCAGATGGAGCCATCCCTGCAACATGGAAGGGCCTGAATTCCAGCAGGGCATCATGGAACTTGGAGTCTTTCATCACAGCCCTGCTGGATACTGTGGGGGCCGCCAGGGGACGCTGCAGGGAGGCTCAAGGACTTGTATTTTCCGTATAACCCGGAAGTACTTCCCAGTCACGCGGACAGAGGAAATGACGTTCTTACGGGTTGAAGAAAAGAAGGAATTTTCACCCGAACAGGAAGTGTTATAAAGTCACATGGACTGAGGGACAGAAACACTTCCGGGTCAAGGACTTTAAAAGGACTGTGGGAAATCCCAGCAGCGAGCTGAGTTGGGAGGAAGGGTTAATGAGCTGCTGGGTGGAGTGGAGGAATTGTTATTGTGATTATTATTGATTGTTTATTGAGAATTGTGGAGTGGAGGGAGCTTTGTGCACTTATTTATAAAAATAAAGTCAATATTTGGAATTTTATCTGGTGTCTGACGAGTGGTCTGAGGGTTCTAGGGGACGAAAGTGCCCCCTATCTGTCACAATAGGCATATATTACTTCTCTGTTTAATGGGACTGAAAGTGAAAGCAAAGCTTTGCTGGGTTGTTGCAATGGCTGCATTTCCACAGCAATATCACCACCCTCCTCAGAATTTCAAGTGCACCCTTATTGATTCTTCCCTGCCACTGGCCGTGTAAAGTGTCTATCTTTACTGTAGAGAAAGCAGGATTAAAGTAGCTGTTAAGAGCTACTTTATATACTGGGCGCAAAATATAAGTTGTCTACCAGAAAATACGGTATTTACTATGACGGAGCATATTGTAAGATAAATACCTGCACATCACAGAAACCTACAGACAAGAAAATGAACAAATATGGAAATATATAATTTGGGACCATTACAAATGATGTGACTCATAAAACACATGTACAATAGACATATCTAAATGTAGTATGATCTTTGATTAGCAGAATAAACAAACAAGATTTGTTTCCTTACATAAAAAAAGCCAACTAGAGAGCATGACTGAGTCAGATGCCAGCAAGCCAGACAAGGTGTTAAATGCAGTAAATACAACGGTAGCTCAAAACTAGGTAGAACAGATATAAAACAAAAACAGTTGAGGAATTAAAAAAACATGCTTTTAAGCCTTTTCTTTTTATAGGTACTGCTATTCATAAATTAATCTTTTTTTTTCCCCCCAAAAATTGAACTATTTTCTTTGCTAATACATCATAATATCATTGTCAGAAAATGTATTCTATATAGAAAATGTGTATACAGTGAACCCTCGTTATATCGTGCTTCGTCTTTCGCAGCTTCACTCCATTGCGGATTTTAAATGTAAGCATATGTGAATATATATCACGGATTTTTCACTGCTTCGCGGATGTCTGCGGTCTACAGTACGTGTGCTTCCTCAGTTGATTTGCCCATTTGAATTCAAACAAGGGACGCATTTGAATTCAAACAAAGGACGCTATTGGCGGATGGCTGAGAAGCTACCCAATCAGAGCACGCGGTTAAGCTCCTGGGTGCTGTGCTAACTCTCGAGCGTCTCGCGACCATTCTACGAATGGCAAAAGATCTCCAGACATCAGTTGTAGAATGGGACCCGCAAATGATTCGTTCTTTGCAATTTAAAAATGCTCTTGATGGCGTCACGGAAGTGTATAGGAACCTCTTTACACAAATGAAAAAGCAGCGCCAGCAACTGCCCATCACGATGTTCCTTACACGCAAAACACTGCCTAGTACACCTTTTGTGGAAGAAGACGACGGCGGTGCTACACAGTCGCCTGAAGAGGCTCCTTTAGAACAGCTGCGACAGTGCAGTAAATGTCATCGTTATCTGATAAGTTGGTGAGTACCCAAAACTATTTTTCTACGTACTTAGTACATGTATGTACGTTTATTGTAACTGTGCACACATTTTATACAATTTTTTCCTTGCATTGTAGGTATTTTTATTGCTGGTGGCCTGTCTATCGTAATGGCTGTAACCAATGTGATATCGGAGACGCTCTACAGTATCTTTAAAATAACATTTTGGTTTTATGTACAGCATTTACATGTTAGAGATTTTTCACGTATTTTTATATTACCTACTCAATTACAATATGTTTAAAACTGTATTACGTATTAAATAAAACTCCTCAATGATATACGATGCATATGTTTGTGAGTAGTATATAAACTGTGTTTACATACATAATTTCAACGAATTTTACCTAATAACTAAGAGAATATAAAGGGTTTATGCTGTATAACTGTACGGGGAATATTTATAAACCATGTGGGAGAGTTTATAAGGACTTAAAATATATAAAAATAACCATATAAACATATGGTTTCTACTTCACGGATTTTCTTATTTCGCGGGTGGCTCTGGAACGCAACCCCCGCGATGAAGGAGGGATTACTGTATACATATACATGTTTATGTTACTGATCTGCAATCTTTAGAGTTCTGAGAACATATGAAGCTATATTGAATATCGCATTTTAGGTCAAAATAATTGCAAAATCAACTGTAGTCCGTATCTCCCATCCTTAGGCAGCAAGGACCAGAATTATTACAAAATGATTCCAGAACCTTGAATCCATCACCTAAAGAATTCAGGTTGTTCTGGAGGGGAAACAGTCTTAACCAGAGTTGGATAGGTGTACCTAATAGTGGCAATGAACTGCTTTAATTAGTGAGATTCACCATTCTCCATCAGCTTCAATTAGACATGGATATTGACTGTCTGTTGGCACATCAAAAACATTTTAACAAGTTAACTGGTATCAGCAGTAAACATTTTCTAATTAAATTTAAAAGCGTTGATTGTGTTTAACATCACACACACACATTCAAAAACTCTATAATTGCCAATTAAGTTTCCTTTCAATATTAATTTAGAACACAGGTGATGTAACCTTGCATTCATTTCACATAAAGGTCAAAAATAATGGACAAACATAAAACAAAGTTAAAAGAGTTTTTAAAAGGAAGAAACATAGCTATAAACGCAGGAAAGAGACAAGCAAAGCAATCAGAACCAAGAAAATAAATACAATTACGGCAAAACCCAGCAACATCATAGTTTCTTGCTTCTTAATAGCATTATTTGACCTCACTTGCCAAATACAATTGCTGTTTTATGCTAATTATGGGCAAAGTAACAACATGCAGTAAGGCAGAGTAGTGTGGGAGTTACAATTTTGAATGGGTACAAAACATATAGAATACTATACTGCTTAAAAAAATTAAAGGAACACTTTTTAATCAGAGTATAGCTTCAAGTCAATGAAACTTCTGGGATTATTGATCTGGTCATTAAAGTAGCAGAAGGGGTTGTTAATCAGTTTCAGCTGCTTTCATGTTAAAGAAATTAATGATAGGTGCACTAGAGGGGCAACAATGAGATGACCCCCAAAATAGAAATGACTTAACAGGTGGAGGCCACTGACATCTTTCCCTCCTCATCTTTTCTGAATGTTTTTTCACTAGTTTTGCATTTGGCTATGGTCAGTGTCACTACTAGCAGCAGGAGGTGATACCTGGACCCTACAGAGGTTGTTCCACAGGTAGTCCAACTTCTCCGGGATGGTTCATTATGTGTCACTGCCTGAAGGTTTGCTGCATCTCCCAGCACAGTCTCAAAGGAATGGAGGAGATTTCAGAAGACAGGCAGTTACTCAAGGAGAGCTGGACAGGGCCGTAGAAAGTCCTTAACCCATCAGCAGGACCGGTATCTACTCCTTTGGGCAAGGAGGAACAGGATGAGCACTACCAATGCTCTACAAAATGACTTCCAACAGGCCACTGGTGTGAATGTCTCTGACAAAATCAGAAACAGAATTCATGAGGGTGGCCTGAACGCCCGATGTCCTCTAGTGGGCCCTTTGCTCACTGCCTGGCACCGTGGAGATCAATTGGCATTTGCCATAGAATACCAGAATTGGCAGGTCCACCACTGGCGCCCTGTGCTTTTCACAGATGAGAGCTGGTTCACCCTGAGCACATGTGACAGACGTGAAAAGGTCTGGAGAAGCCGTAGAGAATGTTATGCTGCCTGTAACATCGTTCAGCATGACCGGTTTGATGGTGGGTCACTGATGGTCTGGGGAGGCATATCCATGAAGGGATACACAGACCTCTACAGGCTAGACAACGGCACCTTGACTGACATTAGGTATCGGGATGAAATCCTTGGACCCATTGTCAGACCCTATGCAGGTGCAGTGGGTCCTGGGTTCTTCCTGGTGCACGACAATGCCCTGCCTCATGTGGCGAGAGTATGCAAGTAGTTCCTGGAGGATGAAGGAATTGATACCACTGACTGGCCCCCAAACTCAGCCTCACCTAAATCCAATAGAACACCTCTGGGACATTATGTTTCGGTCCATCCGATGCCGCCAGGGTGCACCTCAGACTGTCCAGGAGCTCAGTAATGCACAGTGATGCCCTGGTCCAGATCTGGAAGGAGATCCCCCAGGACACCATCCATCATCTCATTAGGAGCATGCCCCAACGTTATCAGGTATGCGTACAAGCACGTGGGGGCCATACACACTACTGAGTACAATTTGAGTTGCTGCAAAGAAAATTCAGCAATACGGACTAACCTGCCGTCTCATTTTTACACTTTGATTTTCAGGATGTCTTTGCATTCAGCCCTGTGTAGGTTGATAATTTTCATTTCCATCAAACCATGTGGCTTCCTTTTGTTCCTAACACATTACCCAGTCCATATCTGTATAGATATCCAGCATGATTTTTTCCCATTGAGATCTGATGTGTTTTCAAAGTGTTCCTTTAAATATACGAGCTGAAATTATTGAGTATATCATTTGCTTTGCAAAAATCATGCCTTGAAAGTCCATATGTTCGTTGTCTCATGTAACCTACTAACAGGATAGATTACTGGGAGTGCATAGGCAGGTAAGGTACTCAAAGAGGGTCAAAGGATAGGGCAGAGATGGAGCTCAAGGGAGTGAGGTGCAGAGCTCAGAGGGGCGTGCACATATATGGGCGGGGTTAGGATTTCAGACCCTCCCATGTAACACTGTGTATTGTTCCATAATATCCTATTTGCCGCTATGGCAAGATTTACTCGATCAGCCAAAGCAGTTCTTCATTTTCCTCCCAAAATGATTGGAGCTTACTTAGCAATTTATTAACCAAAATATTAAGTTATACATTTTAGAGCGAGTTTCTTTCTGCTATCTTCTGTTTAACACTTGGGTGTTAACCTGGTTAAAAGTATCGAACTATAGTGATGTAACGACACGTTAATAGTTCATTTAAACAAAAAATGCTACAATAATGATTGCTGGATTGAAGCAATTACAAGAACAGCTACAACAGAACTCATGGCTATGGCGACAGAGGAAGACAGCTATTCCCTGGGTCCCTCAATTGCTTCACCCTATGGCTGCAGAAGTTGAAGCAGGGAAGGGGGGGGAGCAAAAAAGAAGAAAAAAGTCTTTAGAAAGCTATTTAAATAAAAAAACACAAATTCAGAGAAAGCAAGTCTCTGTACACTGCCATGTAAAAAGAGATCAAGAGCTACTTGATGACACTTGAGGTAAGCAGTGATGTAATTCCACTTGAGTGAGAAAACACAGTAAGTCAATTTCCCCATATTAAAAAAAAAAAAAAAAAAAACCTTGGAAAAAATGTACCTGTGCATCCCTGCTTCAGGCAGCCCTTCTAAGAGGGTTTTCAGCACCAGTGGAAGCACTGTAACATGTAACTGTGCTGCTCTGAAGCCAGATCCTGCAGACAGACTCATGTTTCTGTCATACATATTCAAGTTTCCTCATTAGAATTTTACAATTCTTTTATTTTTTCTGATCACTTTGTGCAAGATTGGACAGAAATTGAAGTTAGTAATTTGTTTAAAAATGTTACAGATTTGGGTTTTTTGTACCTTTGTACAAAATGTGACAGAACTTGTTTACAAAAGCTATAGTACAGTATAGTATTTGACAGAAATTTGGATGTTTGCACTTTAAGTCTTTTGTTCTTTCTTGTTTGCAGCACAATTCACCTTAAAAAAGAGCAGTTTATGTTTATCCAGACTGTACTGTTCATGCTGTAGTTCAATTATGACTAGATTTTATTCCCTTTGTATTTATATCTTGTTTACAATAAATGTGACTGTTAAAAATGCTCTCATTATAATAGTTTTGTTGGTCTTAGTGCAAACTTTTATGTAAATCATGTAGGCCACTCTGAAATGGTTTACTCATACTTGCACTGTTTGATCTCAGTAATACTTTGACTGGTGATTTTAATGTTTTTGTGTTGTTCTACTACAGTTTTAAGTAAATAAGTAAGACATGTTTTCATTAACTGCTGTTTCCATTAATCTCATTAATAAGCTACAATTAAGAGCCTATGAACAAGATCAAGCTAGATCAGTAAGAATTTTAAGATGTACTCACACTAGGCATGGTTCTCCCCCGTTCCTACTCTCCTGCACTCACACTGTGCTTTAACATTTTGGGACCGGGCATGCTTTTGTCATCGCCGTGCAACTTTGTGTATAACCAATACAAAATCCAAACGTAGAGTGACAGCATTCATATCAAAATGATTTTCCTTATTTTGTGTTTTTTTTTTTGGAGTCACGTAGGGCAGGATAACACTACTTCATCTTACAGATTTGAGTGTGCAGCGCAGCATTTTGCTGTTAATTGTGCTGCACGTACAAGAATATTTATATGGAGGCAAATGATGCTAATGGAGGAATTTTCAGCTTTTCTTGCCAACTACAATTCACATTCATATGTAAGGTGACATTTAAAACATGTTTTAACTCAAATGTTATTGAATAAGATGAGAAATGTTTGTTAACTGACTTATCACATCGTTTAAGTCATGTCTGTATTCTGAGCGTGGGCACATCTTTTGCCACTATCGCATACACCTAATTCATACCCTTCCAAGAATTCTGCACATTCATTAAAGAACTAAAAAGGTTTAAGAAAATTTTCATAATCTTGGTTGAATTATTAAATACTTTTCTCTAATTGAATACAACTTCACTTGAACTGTTTTCATATCTGCAATGCATGAAAAAGTCATGTGCCATCCAATTATAATAATGAAAAATGTAATCATAGGAAAAAAATAATTACTAAAAATATTGACATACTTGTATATGTATGTATACATTTTATACTACTGAGCAGGATGTCAACACAGTGATTAAAATTCCTAATTTCCATATCCAGTGACCTAGATTCATATACTATACCCATGTGGAGTTTGCACTTTCATTCCATGTCTGGATGGCCTTTCGATCCACATATCTCAAAGACATGCAGGTTAGGTTGGTTGGCAATTTGTGTGAGAATGTTATGTGTTTACAACTTTTGCATATTTTAAGATACTACAAAATTCACTATTTAACTTTGTTAATTTTCATTAAAAGAAAACAATAGGAGAACAAACATGGATATGAATTATAAGGACTCATAATGAATGGCAGATAAAACTTGCAGATACAAGCAAGGCATAGTCTGGTAGACGCATTTCTCTATAAAACTACTTAATGTAAATAATGTTATGCGGATTTTCATTTTGCATTATCAGCAATGCCCTTTAAATGTTGCCTATCAAATGAAAAAAGCATTTTTCTCCCAATTAACCACTTTCACTGCATAAGATCAAATGTGGCTATTATCATATTTTAGCGACCATAACAAGCGAGTCTAGTAGTGCATTAGAAATGATCACATTGTTGAAATGATCTTCAACAAAACAACCAACTGTCAATACTGGAAATAATTTAATAAACAAAACATGAATCGTCCTCCTTATGTTAAGATCATAAGACTTCCACCACAACTAAATATATACACCAAATACGACAGAGCAAATGTTTGCCAGAGGTGCTGTGATAACACTGCCATTCGTTCACAAATAGACGTACTTGTGAAGTATCGTTTAGTATTACGGATCACTGATTGCACTATTTCAGGCACTTATACTTTGTTTGGTAAAAGCAGAAAATAAACTAAACCAAAAATACCATCATAGTAAACACCCCTTGAAGACATTTCCCAAGAGCCCCCAAAAATAATGAAGAAATTGTCCACTGGGATTTAAAAACTAACTCATCTCAGAGAGATGCTAAAAACCGGGACGTGTCTGCGAGATGAAACCGACTGGTTTAATTATTTCCGCCTTCATCCACTCTTTGCTCATCAACGAATTTCCTACATCAGCGGGTAAGGTAAAAGAGTGAACTTTTCAATGTGCGCTCACTTACTGGGTATAGGGAGGGGCGAGTAGTGTCGTATCCTTTTACGCCTACAACCCCGTTCTAAAGCCTGGCTCGAGCTGGCTTCGGGCATAGCTCCGTGGTGGCCCATTTCATGCAATCCCGAGGCCCCGAGAAACAGAAGCACGCCCCGTTTAGATCCCACAGGCCGTGGTGCCCCCACACTTCCTGAAAGCAGCGGGCGGAAATGTGTCGCCACTTCAGGCTTCCTTTACCAAAACTTTACACGCCTTCGTTTCGATAAACCGAATAACTGAGCAGATTATTTTTAACCACCCGCTGCTTTCCAATACCGAAGCACAATTCACTATTTACAGCTCTCTTCGCTCCGATCAGTTTATTAACTAGACTTCACAACCAGCAAGGTACTGCAACGCTATTTAAATTAGAAAAGAATAACAATAACAACAATAATAATAAACGTGCAATTTCCTTACCTGCATCCCCGGCAGGCCAGGCTGCACCGGTGAGTGAGCCATAGCGTCAAGCAATATAAACCAGCAAAAAAGAAAATGATACCGATGACGTCTTACACGTTTAAAGTATCCAATCTTTCTTCCTTTAAAAACGAACGTATGTACATCCAGTGGCGATTTAAAACAAAAATAAATAAATAAAAACAGTTCCTTTTGAAATGAGTCTCGTCCCTCAGAAAATAGGGTAAATTGTAAAACAAAATCTCCGGTTCAAGACTGCCTCCGGTCCCCCTGGATTACCTCACTCGTTCCCCCAACCCCTCGTCTTCCTTTTGAACAGTGTCAAAACACTGATGGAAAGATTAAAAATATACTAATTTCATAACTAACAGAAGAATCCAACACACGGAAATGCAGAGCATACAATTCACGGGGCTGCAAGTTTCCACGAAGCGTCTAGGCCGCCCGGTGAAATGTTGCTTGACATTATTCACATAGAGCGAGCTCCGACTCTTTCTGGCTCGTTTTCCCTCTTGATAGGCTGCTTCGGGTCCTCGATGTGCGAAGTCTTCCGCAGATTAATCTACCGCTGCAAACGCGACTTCTGTTTACTCCTTGGACTCTTGAGAAGTAGAACTGTTTTGCTCTTGTTGTTTGTTTGTTTGTTTCTTAACGCACCCCTTCAAAGAGCCGCCGAATTACAAATGCCCGCCTTCCCACAAAAGCGACCAAAGAAATCGTCTCTGTGCGACTGTTTGGTACAAATGTTTCTTGTCTTGCCCTCTTCACTTCGTTGGGCTTCCCTCCGCCATCTTGTCAGCGCTGTCACTTTGACATCAGGGCGGTTCCGGACGCCCAGTGCCACGCACGCGCGCGGCTGTAGGGGGAGCCCGAGCGCGGCGTACTCGCTCACTCAATCAATCGCCAGCGCTCAATGATACCGGACAAGACTTGATGCGCAGCATCGATGAGGACAGTACGCTTTACATGGTTTGTTTTTGTTTTACCAATGTTGGATATCTTGGCATCATTTACTTTTAAATTATATATAGTTTGGGAGGGCAATATTATTCTAGTAATGCTTGGCGTCAGGGCTCGTTTTACGTTTTCATTACAACCAATTTCTCAATCAGTCGTTCTACTCTTGAAGTAAACTGTCCGTTTTTATCTTCTTGTGGAAAATAAAGTTATAGTAATTAAATGGATAGTATTCACCGTGGTGAGGTATTTGCTCTTTTGAAAAATGCTGTAAATCTACCATCACTGCTATCGTGGGCTGCATCAGGAGTGGGCAGGAGGAGGAGTATAGGGACCTAATCAATGACTTTGTTAAATGGTGCCACTCAAACCACCTACACCTGAACACCAGCAAAACCAAGGAGCTGGTGGTGGATTTTAGGAGGCCCAGACCCCTCATGGACCCCGTGATCATCAGAGGTGACTGTGTGCAGATGGTGCAGACCTATAAATATCTGGGAGTGCAGCTGGATGATAAATTAGACTGGACTGCCAATACTGATGCTCTGTGTAAGAAAGGACAGAGCCAATTATACTTCCTTAGAAGGCTGGTGTCCTTCAACATTTGCAATAAGATGATGCAGATGTTCTATCAGACGGTTGTGGCGAGCGCCCTCTTCTACACGGTGGTGTGCTGGGGAGGCAGCATAAAGAAGAAGGACGCCTCACGCCTGGACAAACTGGTGAGGAAGGCAGGCTCTATTGTTGGCATGGAGCTGGACAGTTTGACATCTGTGGCAGAACGACGGGCGCTAAGCAGGCTCCTGTCAATTATGGAGAATCCACTGCATCCACTAAACAGTATCATCTCCCGACAGAGGAGCAGCTTCAGCGACAGACTGCTGTCACTGTCCTGCTCCACTGACAGACTGAGGAGATCGTTCCTCCCCCACACTATGCGACTCTTCAATTCCACCCGGGGGGTGGGGGTTGTGGTGGGTAAACGTTAACATCATACAAAGTTATTGTCTGTTTTTACCTGCATTATTATCAATCTTTAATTTAATATTGTTTTTTGTATCAGTATGCTGCTGCTGGAGTATGTGAATTTCCCCTTGGGATTAATAACGTATCTATCTATCTATCTATCTATCTATCTATCTATCTATCTATCTATCTATCTATCTATCTATCTATCTATCTATCTATCTATCTAATGCAGTAGCTCCCAGATTCGATACTGCTGTGTCTATTGGTTCCCCAAATCCTCAACCCCGCAGTTGCCTGTTGTAAGATTACAAGAATCTGCTCTGCCTGTCTTGGTACATTCCGTTGTAAGTCAAGAGTAAACCAAAGATGCCATAAAAAAAGTTACTCCAAACAATTTCCCAATCAGAGAGTCAGCATTTCTTTCTAATTTATCTCATTGTTTAATTAGCTTTTTTTGGTATGTTCTTAAGAATTATTTATGTACGCTTTGAAATCAATTTAGTTTTTTGGTGTAGCACCTCTAAACTCACCAGTACAAGAACATATGGTATACTGTTTGACATGATGTCTAATAGATAGATAGATAGATAGATACTTTATTAATCCCAATGGGAAATATGCAAGACATGCAGCTTTTTGGGGTTCCCCTTTTTTTGGTCCTCTAGACCTGAAAACCCCTCATTTGTAGGTCATTTTTGAACCATATTCTGTGCAAGAAATTACTTCCTTATGACCAAGACTAAACCAATAGGTGTCTTCAGCAGAAATGATCAGAAGGACTTGAAGTTGTGCATGATACATTAACCGACACCAGGGATCACCCCCTGGTGGCATAAGAGGGGTCAAAGTTACCCCATTTCACACACCTTCAGAAACATGGGGATTGGCAATATAGACATGTGGAGTAATGTTTTATGCTATTTTGAGGTTGCTGATTCTGAATATGATATGTGATTCTTTGCCAGTGGTCCTAACCTTATAAGAGCCACTCCCAGAAGGTTAAAAATGACAAATTTCAAACATAGGCATGTGGGGATCATTTTAGACTATTTCAAGATCAGTGATTTTGAATGTGATGTTATTTTTGAAAAATTTCTATTACAAAGTATACTGTTTAGGCTTTAAACATTTAAATTGAAGCACATATTTTAATATTTCAAATATTTGACTGAATTATTCCTGTGCGAAGCCCCCTAGTGAAATTAAAAATTCTTCTTGACCATCACTACAAACTACATGGGGGAAGTACCAAATAAAAAAATATATAATTTTTGGGTACAGTATTGTTTGAAATAACAAGAACACCTGAAAAAACAAAATAAAAATTTTAATGATAATGTTGAAACCATAAATATTAATACTGTATAAAAATCATTATGTTATTCACATAAATGCATGCTAAATTCCAATAAAATTTAGCAAATCCTAGTTTAAAATTTCTGTTTTCAAGCCTTTCATTCTGTGTTGCTTGTCCTGTGTCTGCTTCGTTCATTACTGATTATTATTATTAGGATACAATAAAAGAAACTAACTCCAGAGAAAAAGGTACATTCATAGAAAAACAAGACAAAAGGGAGTCAATAAATTAACAATGATTATAGCATTATTGTTAATAAGCTTTCCTAAATAGAAAAGTCTTTAGCTTTAGCTTTAGTCTTTGATACTCACAAGGATGAGCAGAAGGAGTAAGAGAACTGTTATTTCATTCAGCAATTGTGTTAATATTGGTTGTGTTCATCCTAACAGTGTTCATGACAAATAAAAACCTGAGTTTTGTGATATTGTGTCTGTAGTTTGGGGACTCAGTGGCCCCCCCACTGGTTAAACTTTATAAATAAAAAAAAAAAAACATGTAAATCTAAATTTTTTAACTTTATTGAATGATTAATTAAAGGAAACAAGGTGATTACAATAAAACTCTAAAAATAAGATAAATTTAATTATAGAAATGAAGCAATAAATTGACATGAATTATCAATTATTAAATAAGAACTACAAGAAAATTAAATGCTAAATATAACAAAGAATAAAATAACTCAATAATGAACTTTTAAACATTGAAATATACTATAAAATAAAAGTCTTAACTACCAAAGCCTTGAAATATCCAGAAATCTTTTTATCAAAGGATAGAAAATTAAAACTTATTACTATTATTACTTTTAATTATTTCAAGAGCTTACAACAGTGATTTCCAGGGAATTTATCTTATGTAATGTCACTCCTTGAAGCTGGTAAAAAGTGGATAGATTAACATGTTGCCATGACTATTTACTTGTTACCATAAATAATCTGTTTATGTGCTTTATTAACTTTATTTTTATTTAAAGAAAATACTTTTTTTCATAGAATTCTGCATCACTAACTACATGTAAAGGACAATTTACAAATAGCAGGCCACAGTTTAAATGGTAATGTATCCTAAACCTGTATCCTTTTTTAGAGGGTCTCAACCCTATTGCTTTTAGTGCCTAATCTTGCATTTTTAAAATTATAAATCTTCTTTTACCTGTAACTGAATCTAAATGCAATGCTGGACATTTGACAGAAAAGAAAAAAATTCTTTAGATTGTTCCTATTTTTGTTATATTATAATATGGTACAACATTCACTTTTAATTAACATTTGGGGATCTAAATTAATTTCTGCATATGTTGTTTGCTTCTCTAATATGTGACTCTAGAGGCACCTGTATTTATGCTAAACGATATTTAGAATATAAATAAGAACATAGAACCTGATAAGTTAATTTGTTGTTGTGTTGCCAGGCAGTGGAGAGTATTGTTCTGCCCTGGTAGAGGGAGACATACTTGAAGAAGGCTACAGAGAGAGTAATGTAGCATAGCTCAGTCTATTTGCCCTTATGTGCTAAACATGACAGATAATGATTTCTGTGTTCTGGGACAATTAAAGACAGTTTTTTTGAGATGGTTGGTTGCATTATTATTTTTCCCCTTTGCTTTTATCAATAATTAGAGGATACTCATTAATCACTACTGAGCAGCTCAGCTCCATTTTTTACTTATTTTTTTAGGTTGTCATTTGAACAGCAAATGGTTCCAAAGTTATGGAAACAGGCTACAGTAAATCCAGCAGCTAAAAAACAAAAATTCTAAAAACGTAAATGACTATAGTCCAGTGGCTCTGACATCATTGATTATGAAATTGTTTGAAAAAACTTATAAAGGGGAAAACAGCAGAGAAAATGCTGGGTTTATTAGATTCATTTCAGTGTGTCTACCAGTTTAGTAGAGGTACAGAGGACACCATTGTCACTTTGCTTCAGTTGTTATTTATCTACTTAAAGGGTGTCAAGACTCATATGAAGCTCCTGTTTATAAACTTCCCTTCAGCTTTTAACACCATCCAGTCCCACCTTCTTGCAGAGAGACTTATAAAACATCTTAATGTGAACTTCAGTTCAGTAGGAATGCTGATTGATTTTTTTTAACAGACAGGAATGAAATATTGAAAGTCAATGATTACCTGTCTGATATGCTGTCGTCATCCACAGTGTCCCCTCAGCACAGTGTGCTTTCACCTCTTTTGTGCATCCTCTGCACAAATTTGAAAACAGGTTCATCTTAAAATTTGCTGATGACTCTGTAATTATTAGTCTACTATATGAGAATGAAACAGTCACGTTCCAGTGGTAGATGATTTTCTTAATTGGTGTGATGAGTCTTTTCTACATCTAAGCATTACAAAAACTAAGGAATGTATAATTAATTTCAGAAGAAACACCATTTACCCACAAGAAACATTCATAAAAGACAAAGCTGTTGAAAATGTTAATGGCTATAAATATCTAGAGACAATAATAGACTCAAAATGGACTTTAATGGAAAGCACAGAAGCCATTTGTAAAAAGAGACAGCAGCACTGCCACTGTTTAAGGAAGCTGAGTCTTTTTTAATGTTAGTCCTTCTGGAGTGTCACTCTTTTATAAATATTGCATTGAGTCAGTCTTTACTTATGTTTTGCTGACCTTGTTTGGAAATCTTAATGTCAGCAACAAAACAGAATAAATCAAATTGTAAAATAGGGCAGTAAAGTAACAAGGTCCCAACAGTCCAATTGCACAGTCCTGTTTAACAAGCAAGTACTATGGAAAGCAGAGTGTGTTCTGTCAGAAAGGGCATACAGTATCCACTGCATTCTCAGTTTCTGTTGTTGCCATCAGATTACAGGCTTAGAGTTCCAAGGATAAAAAGCAACCGGTTCAAATACTCCTTCATTCCAACTGCTACTAATCTTCTAAATAAATTCAATTTTAATAAACTTCCAAAGGCTTAAATCATAGGATGGACAAGTAGCTTTTGCATCAGTCATAAGTCAAGTCGAAGTGTTGGTTTATTCATTATGTCAAATATCTCCGATCTAATATTTTCACTGTTAATATTATGCTCACTGCTATGTTTGATTTATTTGTACTAAGTTTATGTTTGATGGCTGTGTTCTTTGTTGTGGTGTTGTTAATGTTATGTCATGGACTCTCGGTAAATATGCTGACAAACCAAATTAACCTCTTGGGTTACTAAATTGAATTGACATTGATGCTTAAGGAGATGATAGTATAGGTACAGATTTGGTGCATGCATTTATATGCATCACTATTTTAAATTCAGTGTCAATAAATGTTGTGTTTAATGTGTCTAGGTGCTGTTTATATTGTATGGGGAGATTGCACCTTCTGTATTTTATGACCTGCATGATGGGCAGCTTTTCTAGTATTTCAATATATTCTGATGGAAAGAATGGAATGATGGTTAGTTCAAGTTCAGTTAACTAAAAGCATATACAGTATGAAGCTCTGCTTCTTGTTATTTAGCAGTTATTTGTTAAACTTGTAAAACTGTAAAACTTTATATTTAGTGCTTCGTAACACAGTCTTTTAACAAAATCTATGTTAATGTTTTAATAGAGAAATACAGTATATATTGCAGTACATTGCTAGAGTGCTGGGTAGTTGGAACATCTGAGGTTAAGTGAGTGGTCACTTTATTAGGTAGGGCTACTTAACAGAAAGTTGGTCCCCCATTTCATCCCAGCGCATTATGATTTCGGTTTATACCAGAAATGAAGATCATGAGCCCCAAAATGATGTGATAATAGCGGAATTGGTTCTATTATGTATTTTCTTGAACAAATCAATTAAGGACCATTCAAAATAGCTCAAAAAGCATACATGCAATTTAGACAAAAGCCAAACAATACAAACGTCAAAATTCCAAAAATACTATAATGAAAAAAAGTCAAGGAGTATAAAGTCCAAAATACCAAAACTACAATAATAACGAGAAAACCAAAGGGCAAGCAATATAAAAGGTGTAAATAATCAAAATGTAACAATTAGGAAAACTGTTATTAACTTTGAAACACTTGTAAACAAATTTAATTAATTTGTAATTATTTGTATTGCCTAGTGTGCCCTTTAAGTCTGATAACCATTGAACAGCCAAAAAGCATGTATTCTGCAGGGCCTGAATACTTATGCAAGACTGAGGGAATCATACCTATTTTTTAAAAATCCTCATTGTTTAACTTACTAAAGTAGGAAAACCTCACTGCTGTTTCAAGGCAAAAAGACTTTCATTATGGCAACTTTTATCCCATTATAAAATTATTCAATAAATAAAATGAATGTTAACCTGAATGTGCAAGTTCAAAATTATATTGAGATTAATTGTTTTGTAATTGATTACTGTAAATTTTCTGTCCAACCATCCATCCATTTTTAATCTGGTTTATGCAGCTCAGGGTCATGGGGAGTAGGTGCCTATCCTGACTGCATTTGGGTATGAGGCAGAAACAAACTTTGGACAGAAAGCCAAGCTAGCACACATCCACTCTTACTCATATGAAACCAATTTTCAGTGATCAGATTGTACTGTATGTCTTTGGAATGTGAGAGAAAAACGAGAGTATCCTGAGGAAATTCCACATAAGTAGGGCAAGTTATCACGTAAAAATTAATGCAAGTTTTAAACAAAGTGGCCATTGCTTTGATGAAAATGTGATTAAATGATCTTCTCCATAAGTTCATTCCAAAATAAAATTAATTTAGTGTTTCAGACTTTCATATTGGACAGATCATAATGCTTTGAAGCACAAGTCATATCTCCGAAATGATACAGAACGACATAATTGTAGAGACTCATAGTTAGAAGAGCTACTAAAACAGAATACTTTAATGCTGAGAATAAATCATCAAGCACTACATTTGTGTGTGCTCGTTGGGTTTTTGAAGCCAAAGTAACGTTCACTATTATAACAACTAAAATGTAACTAATGTAGTGAAAGCACATACAGCACATATTTAATTGGTGTGAGAGTATTGGTATGGATGCAAACTCCACTTGTGTGTAATTACTGTAGTCAACATTCAGTGGCTAATTATGTTTTAGTACACAGGCATAAGCAATAACAAAGTCTGATTCCTTAAGTGAAATACCTTGAAAACAACAGAACAAAGGTCACTTTACAGGAATTCTGAATAATGAGTTACACTTTGGCTGACAAGTTTCATTTCATACAGGTAGCCTTAAAGAAGTAGGCATTTCAAAATTAATTTATTTTAGCTTGTCTATCAAATATTACCAGTAAAGGATAAGTGTGGTCTATAAATAGAAGTTATTTGTCACAGTCATGGTATACTGTATATTACTTTACCACATGAAATAGCGTTCTAAAGTGAGGCATGTTTTATGAATTTAAAAAAATAACTGGAGTTCTGTTGCATTTTATAATGAAGCTGATGGCTATCAGGGTGAAGAAACAACTTCATCTTGAAAAACACCAAACATATCCTTTAAAAAGCTGTTGTTAACCAGCTAATGTCTCCTACATATGCTGATGGAAGCATAAAGTCATTTACTAATATATCAGATTAGAAAGGTTCTTAGAAAATCTGATTTAAAGAGTTTTTGTAAACAAACATATCCTAAATAACCACTGAAATAATACTGTTTGAACTTTTCTTTTTTAGTATTGATTTTAAGTACTATTTATTTTTCAGTTACTGAATAGAACATGTAAGTGAATATATTTAGTATGAGGACATATTAAAATAGATAAGGTAGAGTATTATCATCATTATTTATAAACCCTTGTCACACATGTGTGAATGGGTGATGGTTTATAAGCTCAATTAATGTCACTTCTTAGCCGGGCCAGGAGTTGGCGTTGCAGACCAACTGAAGACTGTACTTCCCAGTAGCACCACCTCTGTTCCTCCCTCTGATGATGTCACTTGCAGCACCATATAATGACGTCCTATCTGGACCAGAACCTAACTTTACAGACATCACTTCCTCTTCCAGCCTCCCGAGACTCCACCTCTTCATACTTGTGCAATATATATATATCCAAGAAGCTAATTGTTAGCCAGTTCCATTTTTGAACTCTATTCTGTAAAGATGTGCTTGTTGTTTTCAACCTGCTTTTTTCAGTATATGGTGTGGCCATCCCCAAACCTTTTCCTGCCTCTGACTCTTTTCTATTACACCCTACACACTAATAAAATCTGCTTCCCTATTGTTGGTATACTGGGGGGAGTCTCCTCCTTTGTCACAAATGAAATTCAGACCTTCAAAAACAGCATAGAATCTCACATATAAACTATCCAGTAATATGTTATTTTTGTATCCTGAAGGATGTAGAAAATAAAATCAGATCATTAATACATCATTTTTTAAGTAAGGCTTGATAGATTACAGCAGTAGGTTGTGTACATGTGCAAAGTAAAAAAAAGGGTGTGTAAAGATATAGGAGGGACAAAGTGGTAGAGGAAAGAAAGAGGAGCTAAGCATAGAGGTACAGTGAACAACACATAATCATTGACATTGGTCAATTTAAGAAAACATACCTGAGCTGAGAGTTCCAACAGTTTGGAAAGGTTTCAAACATTTTTTGGACCAAGCAAATGGGAAAAAACATGACATGACTGGAAAACTCCAGTTCAGGTTCATGACATATACAGTATATATATTTTGGGATTATTTATTTAGTTATTAACATCTCCAGCCTGTGACAAGAATAATTTAACTATCGGTTAAAATTCTAAATAATAAAGAGGAATTTCTTTTAACAAACTTAGGTGTTTATGGTACATAATTGTGTATACACTTAAAGTTCAAACTTACTTTTTATGGTGTTGCCCTTCTCTTTCTAGTCAACTCCTTAAGATATTCAGAGAATGAAGCTGAACAGAGAAAGGGATTCTTCTATGGGGCCACTGGCATATTCCATCTTTACCAAATGGTAGTGATTTCAGCAGCTAGAAAGACTTAGTTAAAGCTACAATTCGGAGTAAGAAGGAGGTAGTGAATCAAATCAATCAAACCAAACTGTATTTTATACCTATCAGAGATTAGAAGAATATAAAATCCTATAGAATGGAAACCCTATGTCGTTATCCATTTGTTTAATTGATTACTCTAGCACTAGAGTTTAATGAATCTTGCCAGCTCATGTACAGGAAAACCTTTTCGATTTTTACCAGATTAGCATTGAAATTTCCAGTTATGAGAAAAGGAATTTTAAAATGAGCCCAGAGATTACAAATACTTACAGTTCAGTTTATGGATGTGAGTAAAATCCATTTAAACACTTAGATGATTTGAGGATGAAAACCTTTTGGGAAACCTCCCATGTCATTTTACTTTGGCTACCATTTAAGGAAAAAAGAAGTAATTCAGTAGACGGAGTTTTAAAAAACAAGCAGATATTGGTCACTGATTTAGAAATTGGCAGGAAGGAAACCATGCACCCACAGTTGCTCTCCAGGATCAGAGCTGGACACCCCCTGAGATATACTATATAAAAGTGCTTCATGTCTGGTGTGCATAAGTGGACAAGGCAGAATGTCTTCATCTCTCATGCCTACCAACTCTGACAGCACAGCCTGACTTGTCTTCTGACATGAGAAACAAATTGCTAACATTGCTAAATATAGGATAGGATTGGATTTAGTACATATGATATCAGGATATTCCCCGCATCTCACATCATATGCAGGCTGAGTTCATGATAGTGACTTTTGAGAATCTACATCATGCGCAGACGTGGTCAAGAAGATTTTGTATTGAGGGGTCGTGCAACACAGATACAGCCCACAGTCTAGTCCCATTGTGTTGTTGCCAAAACCTGACAGCTGCTAGCAATTATGTTACAACTTTAGGAAGCTCAGCCTTGTCTCAAAATTTGATGCCTACCTCATGTCAGAAGTTGCTCATCTGACTGAGTGGGTAGTGTTGTGGAAAAAACTTTCTTCAGTCTATTTTCAAATAAATCATTCTCAGAGACCAGATGAAAAAACAGAACTATTCTTTATTTGCGCATAGATATGCACAAATGTCTCAGTCCATGGAGTGAGCAATCAATAAAATAATTAATTCCCTTTTATACTTCTCTATTACCCTTACCTTATATAATACATCACATCATCTGACTCTTAATATGCAGAATTCTATCATCTTAGCCAATCGACTACAGCTACCAATAACTTTGTATACATGTCGATTCTTCCTTTATTCTAAACATCCCTTCATTAGTAGGGGTATTCTGCAGGTTTTCCCATTGATCTTATCACCACTTCATAATAGGGGTGTTTGGACTTTCTCACTAGTTGGTTCTCGCTTTTTAAGGGGGTATTCATTACTCATTTACTTCATTTTAACCTTATTAATTGTCTTAATGGTTCCTCATAAGAACTGACAACCCTCACATGCTCAAGCCTCATTTAGTTAACCTTTTAGTTACTGTCAGTCCTTTTCTTTATGCTTTTAATAATCCATTGTTACAACTTCATTTAAGTATATACTTGTATTAAATTGTAAATTTTACCATGTACTGAGTAAAAATATTTGAGTAAAATTCTACAGTAGGGAAGCCCATTTCCTAACCATGATAGATATGACTAGAGTACTGGCAAATTCCACATATGGAGAAGGGAAAGAAATAAATGCCTTTAGCACCTCTTGTTGACACTGGTAGTGCCAAGTCCTTCTATTTGGGTTTCATGAGGCAGTAGTATATTTTCAGTTTTCTGTTGATGGATGAATTATATCCTTATGGCCTTCAGTACTGGGTATCTGGTTGGCATTAATTTTTATTCTAAAAATGCTGCTGTGTAGTAAACAGGGAGATCAGTGTCTCTCCAAACCTTTTTTTCTTTCAGCAGGTGGTTGCCCAATTTTAGTACATCTATAGTAATGTTGTGGGTTGACTTTTATTTATACACTGTTTAAAGTCACTTAAACCTATGGTTTCCCTTATCCTCCCTCTGAATTGCACACATACGCAGTTCATTGGCACTGTACATACCTATCTGTTTCAAAGAAGATATCTTTGCATGTGCTGCTGTCACAGAAGAGCAGTTATGCAATAAGGGAAAATGTATCTAATAAAGTGTCTACTTAGTCTAATTGGTTTCCTTTTCTCTTATGCACAAAAAGTGGCCTAGTTTTCTTTATTATACACTGATGGCCAGTACTCATTGAATGATGTATTGAACATTCATGAAAGATGCAATACAATAATATGCAGTATTTATAATATTCATAAAAGATGTCTATAAGAACTCAAATGTGTTACAGCATTATAGTGTCTCTGTAGTCAAAGTTTTACTTCCACAAGTAACAATGGTGAACATAAATTTTCCCTACAAGTGCTAGAGTATAAAACTGCAATATGGTCAGATTGTTGGGTGTTCTGCTGTACATCCTGGCAGTTAACAGAGTTTAAATGAATGGATATTAGAATGTAGAAATTGACTTGATAAAACATGCTATAAGATTTTCCATGCTAGGCTTATCATATTGTAATATACCTGTATTAATCCTCATTAAATTTATCTTTTAATCAGACTCAGTTTACAAATGAAATATTGTTAGAATTTTATGCTTACACACTTGTAAAGTCATCTACCAGGCACATTCATAACAAACTATTTCTAAAATTAATAATTTCATATAATATAATGTAAAAAATGCATACAAAGTGGTGTCCCAGGGCAGAACTTCTGTTTATTAGCCCATGAACTCCAGTCTTCAGGTAGACGAGTGACCTCTAACTTGACTCACAGTGAGGTTATTTATAATGGAGTGGTATTCCTTAAAGTCCTTCTTCTTACCATGTTGGCCACTAGTTCTTGGCTACTTGTATAAGGATTAGCTGATAACGAAAAGGAATGGTTGAAAGGAGAAAGTATTTGTTTAGAAAACTAACTAAAGCCACTTTCCCTGACACATAAAACAAATTCCTGGAACCTGGAAGGGTAACTGAAACATAAGTCATAAAAATAGCTTAGAGTAGACCAGAAGTTTAACTGGTTTACAGTATCAAACACCCCAGCCACCAACAGAATCCTTTATATTATTATTACTGAATTCCAAAACATGCCACCTGACACTTTCCAGCTTTTATTCAGATTTAATCTTGTTATTACTTTCTGGGTCATCACAAAATGTTTAAGTCTCTCAATTATTTTCTTAAAAATTGTGTTCTTTTTTTATCCCTTAACACACATTCCTCAGTTTTCTGCATCCACTTTTTCTTTTTGAGGGTCATCAGGAGTCCATATTAGTCCCAGTACAAGTGGGCCTAAGACTGGAACTGAATCTGAAGAGGTCAGTAAAATAAATGAGGAAAAACATTTTCTATGTTTGTGATTTTACATATTTTTATTATCCATCCATCCAACATATTTAATGATTTTTGTAAGTTTGCGGGGAGCTGGAGTCTCCCATGAGTGAAATTAATGCAAGGCAGGAACATTCATTCCACCTAAATAGGAAAAAAATTCAATCAGTGGGAATACTCATGTAGGGAACTGGCTCAGGGTGGGATGCCAGTCTGCCCATACCAGCACAGCATACACAGCCAATTTACAGTTCTTAATTGATCTGTAGTGTGCATCTTCAGGGCAGAGCAGAAAAACCTGAAGTATCCACTATGGATGTGGCAAGAATATGAAACTTCACACAGACATTAAGCAGATTAGAATTCAATCCTACATTGAATCCTAGATGTTCCATGTTGACGGTTTTGCATGCTAATTCAGCTGTAATGACTTTGCAGGCATGTAGTACATATTTAGTTGTGTCAACACTTACATATATAAACACTGGACCAGTTGTTATGCATGCTAATGTAGCCATGTTGACTTTGCTTTGTTGGAGAGTTGTATTGATGGGCTAGAAAATAGCTCAAATGTTTAAGATTGTTAATTCAATCTAGTTAATTATGACAAAATAATTTGACTGTAATAGCTTTTTAACACACAATATTTATAGAAAAAATACACTATGGATATACATTGTGTACCTAACACACCAAGAACTGAGTTAATAACAAGTTTATCTATCTATCTATCTATCTATCTATCTATCTATCTATCTATCTATCTATCTATCTATCTATCTATCTATCTATCTATCTATCTATCTATCTAATCTTATCTCTTCAATTCCTATGCACTCTTTTCCTCAGGGAAGGAACTAGCACTGGAATCTGAAAGTACTGAATAGATTGAATTACTCATGTTGTCTATTTCGTTACAGCTAAAGTCGCTTGGTAATAGAAATGGATGGTAATTGGTTTAGATTAGTGTTTCAAGAGCTAGTTTTGAGTTCAGAATATTGCAAGTCTAAACCACACTGCCTCACTGCATGATCCTGAGAAATTACTTAAAAAGTACTATATGTATTTTAAGTGTAAAAATTTAGTTTGAAATATTGGTGGAAGTTGTGAAGCATTTTGGAATGCTGTAAATTGCTAAAAGTTACATTTGAAGACAACTGAGTGTTAGCCTATTCATTGCAACATAACTTTGGCTAACACAGTGAGGTTGATACCCAAGTAATGTCCAGTAAGACACCAATATTATCTAGGCATAGGCTTGAGGATTTCTGCATGGTGATGATGAAACTTTGGGATGAGCAATGATAAATGGGAGGTTACTGCACAGCTCCATACATAAGTGGAGCTGACACAGGACTTTTATACTACCAGCAGCATATATGCCATCTTGGTAAAGGCACTCCCTGTGTCTATTCGTAAATACTTCATACTTGCTCAACTTGTACTATCTGATATCTATATTATTTTGTATAATGTTTCTATCTATTTCAGTTAACTTTTGAAGTTTGCAGATGTTTTGTTGAAGAAATTGTTGTATTTATATAGTAGTTTTCACAGTGTCAGGTTAATGGTGGGTTGAAATTGTGTTGTCTTGAGTTGGTAATGTTTTGTAATGTTTCCCATGTTTTGTACCTAACCAAACTCAATTCTGGTATGTATCAAATTCTAGCAATAAAGTAATTCTGATTCTGATTTTCATGTTCTCCCATGTCAGTGTGGGTTTTCCTCCAGGTATTCCAGTTTTGTCCCTAGATTTTTCTTCTAAAAACAATTGCATGTTATTTTTATTTGATTACTGTCCAGTGGCTCTTTATGAGTGTAGGTGTGAGGGTGCTGTGTAGTGAATTAGTTGTTTATTTAATTGCTGTCAGGAAAGGCACTGCCTCTGTGGATAAGCTGGTTACAGACTGAATAAATGAATGTAACTAACCAACTCTCTGGAATATATAAGTGATCACCAACAAATTTTGACACTTTTATGCATACAATACATCACTTATAGTTTAAACAGTATATATTATAATAATCATGTAAATTTTTGAGCCCTGGAGGGAGGAAGGAAGATCATCTTGACCACATCAGAAGCAATCCTGGATGAGTGCCAGTCCAGCTTCAGTCACAACAGAGCCCCATGCACTCATGCTGAGCCAATCTGCCAGCTCATCTCATACACATGCCATTGGGACATGGGAGGAAAGCCAGAGTGGCCAGAGGAAAATCCATGCAGACACTTTTGATAGTGTGTTCTCTTGAAAAGTTGCAAAGGTTTTAGTCTTTTCTCTTTGTACTTGTTCATTTTTTGCTTTTCTGTATAAGCTATGTTCCTAAATACCATTTAATTCTCTCTCTCTTTATATTTTATTATTCTTTCATAAGTCTTGCTTATTAGTGTACTTTCAAGAATGTAAATTTTGTTTGCTCCTTGTCTTCTTTATGTTGTGCTCAAGGAAGCAGGGCCCCCTTACACTGTAGATGAAGGACCTTCCCATGCTTAAGATCTTAGTTGCTGCAGCACTGTTTGGCTCGTTTTTGGATTGCCTGATTTTTTTCTAAGTGCTCTTCCTTAATTATTGTAGTTTTTGAATTCTTGATTTTGTTTCTGGTTTTATTATTGGGTTGTGATTTAGCTTTGTTCTGTTTTGGTTTGTCATTTTGTAGGCAACCTTTTTCATTTACTTACTCTTGTTTTGTTTTTTTTTTTAACTAGGGGGCTCCGCCTCCTGCTCGCTTCGCTCTCCCACCCCCGGGTTTGGTTAACCGGATATACAATTTAAAGAGATTGTTATTTTCATGGGAATTGTTACATATGCACTATTTTTACTTTTACTTTAAATTTTTTTAAAAAACAATACTTGTCCTTTATTTTTGGCCACGGGCTGGTTACATCTCTTTCTCACAGAACATATAAAGCTGCTCGCATTGTGAAAGGGGTGCGGCTGAACGCACGCTAAGGAGATGCCATTGGATCATGTTGTCTTGCTGCTGCTGCTGCTGGTGAGCTGCATGTTCTGCTTGTTTCACTGCCCGATCATTTCAAAGCCTGTACAGCAGCTTGTCCTTTTGCCACTTCGTGTCTCTGCCGTTTGCATTGTGAGGGGGAAGAGGAGGGATTAGGGTGGCTGAACGCACGCTAAGGAGAAGCAGTCATCTGCTGTTTTTCTGCTGCTGGTGAGCTGCGTGTTTTAAGAGCTGGGAGAACATGAAGCGTGTCTCCCAAAAGCAATCCAACAACTGCTAGGTTAGATGTCCGTGGACTTGTTTTAAATGATGTCTCACTGCCTTGTATCGCGTGACGTTGTAAAAACAATACTTGTCCTTTATTTCCAGCCCCGGGTGTGGTTAAATTTCTTTCTTGCAGGATGCATAACGCTGCTCGCGTTGTGAAATGGGGGCAACTGAACGCATGCTAAGGAGATGCTGTCGGATCATCTGCCGTCTTTCTGCTGCTGTTGCGCTGCCCGATCATTTTAAAGCCTGTACAGCAGCTACCCTTTTGCCACTTCACATTTCTGCCGCTCGCGTTGTGAAGGGGGGAGGGGGGGTTTAGGGTGGCTGAACACATGCAAGGAGAAGCGGTCGGATCATTTGCTGGGTTTCTGCTGCTGGTGAGCTGCGTGTTTTGCTTGTCGTTGTTTTAAGAGCTGGGAGCAAGTTAATGTGTCTCTTGCGGGACTTCAAACTGTCTTCTGAGAAGATCACGTCTTGTCTCCCTCCCAAAGATTTTTTTTTATATATATAGATAGATCTTTTATTAATAAATTCTTTTACTATAGAAAATCATTGTTTTTTGTTTATCTTGGGCCAGGGGTTTGCTGATTTTCCTTGCTTTGTGTTCTGAATTATTAGCTTGGCCCTTTTGGGCTGTGCTAATCACAAAGCCTTGTTCTAGAGCACTTAGGATCAGGTTTACTTAGTGAGGCCAACATCCAAAAGGCCTGATTTTTGAGGCCTACTTTTGAGTTTTGTGGAACCCTGCATCTCATAACTGTTATGGTTTTACATGTTTTTATGTATTTTATTGTTGCTTTTGTTGTTTGAGTTTTTATTTTATCTTTATATATTTTCTGTTATGTTTATAATTATGTACTGTTGCTGTAAATTTACTTATGTGCCATGTTCCTTATGCGTGGAGCACCCCAGAGGCAGGGCCATCTTGACATCACCAATGTCACCATCTTTGAGACCTTCATCTGGCTATTTAACTCAGACATTGATGTCTGTTGGAGTGACAGTGAGTACTGTGTTTCTTATCTGAATGTCTTTTCTTTTCTATTAATGGATTTATGGATTGGGACTTGATTGCCTTTTTATTGACTATTGGCAACTCCTTGGTGCCTCTTTTCTACTCTTGTGGGCTTTTCTTTGTATTTTTTACATTTTTGAAAATAAACCTTTTCATTTAGAAATATTTTTTTATTGCACTTAACTACATAATCCGAGGTTTTCAGTCATCATAATCTTGTGGGACTTTGGGAATATTTTTGGGACATTCACGTTAATTATTTAGGTTAATCCCTTTTGGACCTGTAAGGCCTGTAGCAGGTCACTGAGATGAAGCCTGCCAGAGTGAGGACTGTTTCCAGGTTGGCTAAGGAGGCCTGGCCTGGTCAGTGAAGCTTTTTGGAGGCCTCACACCCATTTATGTTATAGTGCTGACTCCAGTTCATGACAACAACAAATGTGAACTGTTTCTATTTTTTAATCATGTTCTTTTAGTGTGCTATTCTGCCTGCTGTCAAACTGTGTTAAACATTTTCTCCTTCATGTTGGCATCTGAATTTAACTGCACAGAACAAATGACCTTCTTAAAGGATAAATTCAGTTACGCAACATAGACAGCAGAAGAAACAGTTAATAAAAAGAATGGTTGAGGCAAAAACCTTAATAATGACAGAGGCACTAATTGTGGCTGTCAAAAATACTATCGGCAAAACAAGGAATTTGATAAACACAGGAAACTAGATATAAGTGTTAATAAGAGTCAACTTAAATTTAGTCACTAGTGACAGAAAAGGCCTCAGGTGATAGCAACTTTATTAATGTTTCCTGTTTTTTTTTTTTTTTTTTTTTTTAAATCCGCAGCAGAAGGCTTGGTCAAACATAAGGAGTAACACACTTGCTTGCTTTGCCACAGCCATTCAGCCACAATATTTTTTTCCTGTTTAAATTTTTCAAAGACAGAAAAAAAATTAAAACATAGAACATTACCTAATAACTGAAAATATCATAACTGTTAATTAAAACATGATATTAAAATATTTTTTTTTATCGCAAGTGACATGACTCTGTTGGAAACTTAAAGGTGGAGGAGAAAGGGTAAAATATCGTAAAGTAGATATTGCTTTGTAAAAAGAAACTCCAGGTATTTCATGAAATATATGATACTGAACTTAACTATCCTTCAGTCTATTATCAAATATGACAATGTAGAGCACTCCACTGATGGATCTATCCATTTATATTTTAAGTTGGTGTATATAATTGTGGGTCACAAGGGGACAAACATAACTTCATCATCAGACTCACATAGATACAGTAAAACTCAAACACATTTATTATTACATTCAAACACTTGATGTTCCAGACTGTTGGAGAAAATGCACATAAAGATAGGGGAGAACAAGTAACCTTTACGCAGAGGTAAATACTCAGTTGTGGCAGTTGTAGACTAAGAGCTGATTAAAGTCAAAATAGAAGCTACGCACAAATAAAATTGCATTGTTTTATTGTGTTAGAGGCTTGGTAGTCTCATTGAGTGGTCTACATGATAAAACCATAGCACCAGACACAAAACAGGATGTCTTGATACAGCCAAGTGACATATCAGTATGATTGCTACTTGAATAATTATACTGTGTATATTTCTTTGCAAAGACTGGCACCTAAATGTCATAGCCAAATAGAGTATCAGAATTTTGTAAGTGTAACCACTGGGGGTTGTTCCAAACACCAGAAAGACAATACAGTTCATCACGAAGCTATAATAAAATACAATTTTAAGGTTATTGCAGTGATTGGAGTGTTTGTATTTGAGACTCCTTATAGAGCCAACAATACTCCAGTGGAGCTTCACCAGCTTCTGTTTCTCAGACTCAATTCTTTGGCTTCTTTTTACTTATGAGGTACAGCCCACTGGATACACAAGGTACACCCTCATAGGACAGAGCTCCTCCTAGCCACAGCAGGAAATGACCCGTCTGACCTTCTTCTGGTCCTTCCTTTCATTCAGGAGTGTCCTGGGTCATGTAATCGGAACGGGTGGCCTTTGGTGCTTTTCCCAGGGACTTAATGGATCAGGTCTTTCCTCTGGATGTTCTATTGACATTCCTGGGCATGGCCTCTTCCAGCTGACCTGATATTTTCCACATGAAAACGAGAGAACATGCTTTGAGGTGTATAGGTCTTCTTGACAAATAAGATTTTCCCCTTTTCCTATGGCAAATGTTACTGAGAGGCAGAACAGACATTTACATATTCTCCATTACTGTTGCCATTAATGATTATTTTGTAAACAATCTATCAACTATCAAATAATCTAACAACTAATTTTTTAATTTTGTCCAAATAATTAAAGCAAGCATATGAATCATTTTATATATGGAACTTTTAAATCCTGGCTGAAGATTAACTACTTTAGTCTAGCATACCCTGATTAGAGCTGCTGATTAGCTGCATATACTGCACTTCTGTTTCTTAGTCATTTGTACAGAACTATAAGTATCGGAATATTTTAAACCATTAGTAACCCTTGTCTTTTCTGTTTCTCTTCTCAGTATCTGGATGTGGCACCCTTATACTTGGAAAAGTCATTTCAGATAATGAGGCAAAATGTATCTACAGATATTTTAAGTGATTTGCCTAAGATGAGAAAAAAGACAACACCGTTATCTATATATGTCACTACGTGACTTATGGAGTAGTCTGTCCACCATATATTGGAAAGAGGCTGGAGCTCCCTGAAGTCCACAAAGTAGGATTTGATACTACCAATGGCCAGGGGTGCTAAGCTGGTTTTTCTCATGATCTCATCATTAAGGGCACCTGCCAATAACCTTCTGTGAAGTCAATCATAGTTATATAACGGGCCCCTCCCAGGTTCTTTTTGCGTTTCACTATCTTAGACATGGGATAGGCATTAAATGTAGAGACCTCTATTAAACAATGCTCAGATATTAGAAATAGTAAAAAACAAACCTTAACGTATCATTCCATCTAAGGCCAGGTCTCTCCACATATATGAATTATGCAGGTAATGTTTGTGAAGCAGAAGCTGTGAAACAGTGGCATGAAATATATTAGTTTTAATCCCAAGAGAGTCTGTGAGTTCAGGACCTTCTAATTCTCATATTCCACTGAGCCATTAACAAACATTTTAAAAAGACACAGAGTGGCCTAACAAAATGTATGAGGTAAACCCAGCATATAATGGTTCAACATATCTTGGAGCCAAAGTAGCTTCTACAGGTGAACCATTGGGGTTACAACTTTAAGAAAATTTTAGAAGGCCAAACAAAAATAATTGTGTCTCCCGTGTTTTGTTGTTGCGCACTAAATATTTTTTAGATCATATAGAGTGTGACAGGGAATAGTTGTTAGCCTATAGAAACAGACAAAATAAGTGGTTAACACTCAAAATATGTAATATCTAATGGGCAAGATTTACTTGAATTTCTTGAACCTTGTCCAAAGGAATACATTTACATTCATCAGATGGAAAATCTGACACCTGATATTACACTGTAAATACCTTTGCATATTCTGACTGGTTCTGTCAGTTTGGCCACCTGCCTCTAGAAGAAAACCTGAAACGTACTTTATTTTTATATCGTTTCAGAAGTTCCTCAAAAATTGTGACTCAAATTGAGGGTGTCCGCTTCACAAAAACTTAGAAAGGAAATTTGTGCAACTGGAAAGTGATAAAAATAAAAACTAACTAGTATATTTTTCCAGAGGGAGATTTCTCCATCCGTCCACTCCTTCAGGGTTACAGAGAGCTTGTGTCTAACCTGGCAGGACTGAGCACAAAGTGGGAACTTAGGCCTAGATGAGATGTTCATCCATTCTAGAGCACAGTCACACAGATTACTATAATCACATGAAGCCAGTTTACAGTCAGGGCACACACACACAAGCACACACACACAAGGAGAACATGTACATTAGCTATACAGACAGCCCAGGCCCAGGCCCCAAAACAAGCATGTGAGTAAATTAGCTAAGTTGCATCATGATTATGAAGACCACAAAAATAAACTGTAAACCAACACTGTATATTTATGTATTTATGATATATATAACATGCATTTATTTCAATAATCACATCATAACTTTTATTGTTTGTTCTTTTGTTTTTATGTTTTAGAATTTTACTGTTGTTTAGCCATACAGTATGGTGGCTGTTTTAGTGTTTGGTTTCTATGACACAATATGTCACTAGTGACCTGCCTAAAGAGTGTGCAAATCTGTATTATGTTGTGGGAGTGTGGTTATGCCAGGGGTGGGCTTGGGATGTTCCTTTAGCCAGTGCCTTTACTGTAGTTTACCTCTGACCCCCTCATAGCAGTCATGTGGAGGATGGGGTTAGGCAAATAAAGGAAGTAGCCCAATAGAAGTCACTGCTTCAGCATGGTGCTTATTTAGTGTTCATTATATTCTTCTTGCTCTTTCGGTTGCTCCCGTTAGGGGTTGTCACAGCGGATCATTTTCTTTCATATCTTTCTGTCCTCTGCATCTTGTTCTGTCATACCCATCACCTGCATGTCCTCTTCTCACCACATCCATAAACCTTCTCTTAGGCCTTCCACTTTTCCTCTTGCCTGGCAGCTCCAGTCTTAACATCCTTCTCCCAGAATACCCAGCATCTCTTCACTGTACATGTCCAAACCAACATATATTCCAGTTAATTGTTTCTGAATGTATGAATGTATCTTTCATTTGCTGTTTATTGCTTGGATACTGGTTTCCATCCAGTGTTACTCAGCCTTTTCTGTGCTTCTATTCCTATTGTAACCTTAACAAGAACCCCTTGTTGCCACCTATAACCCACATCTTAAAGCACTTCGAAAAGTTATAAAAGAACTTCAGCCAATACTAAATAATGATGAAACGCTGAGAGATGTATTCCCAGAACAATCACCAAACTTGCAGCAACTAATCGTTCGAATTTCCCTGAGTGAACCAACAGATAATGGTACATCCCCCTGCCAACAGAAAAATTTCCTGCAGATCATCTAATGAGGTCTACCTAATTCTGTACATGAAATGTCCCAACACTGTACTCTAATTTGGGAGAAACGGGACAAACACTCCGGCTAAAAATGAATTTACACGTGCTCCATATTAAGCATGGCAACAGGGATGTTCCTGTAGGAAGTCATTTCAGCAGACTTTAAAGTCACAGAGCTTAGGGGCAACTTCAGAACACAGCAAGAGAAAAGAGAAAGGGAAATTAAACTGATGTTAAAATTGAACACATTGCAATATGATTTAAATAGAGATAAGAGTTTTATGACCAGTATGAAAATTATGTATACCTCTCTGACTAAGCCAGACATCATGACTACAGAAAGACTTTGTTGGACAATTACCTTATCAAAAGATCTTGACTAGACATTGTTTTCCTCTCCCACTAAATGAATCCTAGCCTGGAAAGGTCTAAAAGAAGTGGTGAGGCGGCCTTCTGCTGTTATGCACCTAAAATCTGGAATAGCTTGCCAATAGGAATTCGCCAGGTTAATACAGTCAAATCATCAAATTCTTCCATGAGAACCCAGAATACTATGGGTTACCATATGTTAGGTAGAATGCCTAGAGGGGACTGGGTGGTCTCATGGCCTGGAACCCCTGCAGATTTTATTTTTTTTTCCAGCTGTCTGGATTTTATTTTGTTTTTTCTGTCCTCCCTGGCCATCAGACCTTACTTTTATTCTATGTTAATTAGTGTTCTCTTATTTTAATTCTTATTTTGTCTTTTTTTTCTCTTTCTTCATCATGTAAAGCACTTTGAGCTACATTATTTGTATGAAAATGTGCTATAGAAATAAATGTTGTTGTTGTTGTTACTCATTTTCTACATTTAAGATGATCCACTTAAAGGATTTCCAATCCTGTATCAGTCCTAGTGTCTATATAAGCACAGGGAACTCCAGTTTCTGTATGACATCTTGTGTGAAGGTGGGCCTGAGTTGCCTTGAAAGCCTGCATATTATAATTTTTCTAGTTAGCCAATAAAAGGTGTAATTTTGCTTGACTTCTTTTCTACATCCATAATGGCTAACAGGGTACAACACCCTATTACCATTGTAACCTTACAAATATTTCAGAAGCACTTTAAGCACGGTAATGGCTATATATAAATAAAATGTTTTAATATTACTACTATTATTATTATTAATTTCACCTCAAAAACGGTTTAGTTTAGTGTTCCAAAGTTCCTAAATTATTTTAGTATGTTTCACTGTTTTGGTTTGTTATGACCTTTTGCTTTTTAGGGCTTTTCATATTTTTACCTGATTTCTTTGTCAGCCTCCTTGTGTTTTGAACTTTGCCTCTTTCTTGACTTTCCTCTTAGGATGCAGACATAAATACAATATCCTTCAGTTTTACCCCTTTACCATGTGTCAGTCCTGCCTGCTCATCTAGGTCGGCTCACACTGCCATTGGCACGAAATGCTGTGCAGGGAAGCTGGCATCAAGGGTCTGTGCCACATACTGTCCTGCTTCTGAGAGGGTGCCTGATAAGCATGCACACGACAAAATGCTAAACCATACTACTAGGCAGCATGTGACATAGCTTGATCCAAGCATTTGTTTAGCCATGTCATCATCTCTGTTCACCACAGGATCAGAGGAACTGCAGTTTTTGGAATGGCGGGAGAGAGGTTTGTTTTGCTAATTACAGAGGAAAATGACCCTGCACATTTTGACACAGAGTGCTTGTATCTGCCAGCTCAGTACTTCCTGACAGTGCACCAAAGAAAATCTTCCCATATGAAATTGTTCTCCTCACTTCTACAGTTCCAGCCATTCCGTGCTGATTTTGTCCTGGCCGATCAGAGTAAATGTGAACTTTACAGAGATGGCCATAAAGAATGTTTTATTTGCTTGAAAGGAAATCCTTGCTATGTGTTTTGTCACAGTTTTATGTATTTTGCCTGAACATTAAAAAGAAAAATCCTCAGCCATTGGTGCCAGTTAGAGGAGATATTCAAGACTACGAATTTCCAGTTGAGGGGTGTTTCAAAGGTCAAAGTAGCCCAAGTCAGGGGCCTTTCAGAGGGCAAAGAGGCCCTCGTCAGAGGTGAGCCAGAGGTCTGAGAGGCCACAGTCGGGACTGTTATGTCTTAGGTACCAGAACTTTTAAAAGAGAATGGTGCTGATACAGACGGAGGTACCGTAGGTGGTCTTTGTTTACTGTATCGTTCACATTGTAAATTTACTACTAAATAATCTGCACAGCACAGCAGTCTAATGGATCACAAGTCACTAGCACAGAAGACATTCTCATTCTCATTCCTAATGTTCTACAGTGCCTTCCAAAATGTTTGGGACAAACACATATTTTTCATTGATTTACCTCTCTGATCCACGGTTTAAAATAATAAAACAAACAATTCAAATGTGATTAAAGTGCATGCTGCAGACTTTAGTTTAAGGGTATTTGCATGCATTTCAGTCATACCATGTAGAAATGACAACACTTTTTCTACATGGTCCCCTCATTTCATGGCACCGTAATTTTTGGGACACAGCAACGGCAGCAGGTCTATTAAAGTCATCATATTTAGTACTTTGTTGCGTATCCCTTGCATCCAATGACTGCTTGAATTCTGTGATTCACAGACATCACCAGGTGCTGAGTGTCTTATCTGGTGACACTTTACTAAGCCTGTAAGGCAGCCATCTTTGGCTCCTGCTTGTTTTGGGGGCTTGTCACCTTACACTTTCTCTTCGGTATATGTAAGGCATGCTCAACGGGATTTAAATCAGATGACAGGCATGGCCATTCAGGAATTTTCCATTTTTTAGCTTTAAAAAGCTCCTGTGTTGGCTTAGCAGTATGCTGGGATCATTATCTTGTTGTAGGATGAAGCACTGTCCAATGTGTTTGGAGGTATTTACTGGAACTTGAGCAGATGTTTCCATACACCTCAGAATTCACTGTGCCACTACCATCAGCAGTTACATCATCCATGAAGAGAAATGTGCCAGTACCTGTGACAGCCACACATTCCCAAGCCATAACACCCCTGTGACCATGTTTAACAGATGAGGCGGTATAATTTGGGTCTTGGGCAGTTCCATTTTGTCTCCACACTTTGCTCTTGCCATCACACTGACACAGGTTTCTCTTTGTCTCATCTGTCCACAAGACCTTTTTCCAGAATTCTGCAGGCTCCTTTAAGTACCTTTTTTGCAAATTGTTATCTGGCCATCCTGTTTTTGTGGCTAACTAGTGGTTTGCATCTTTGCCTCTTGAAAAGAACAGAGAACTTACGCACATTTAAGGAGACAGTACACCAATACATAATCACATAAGTAAGCAATAAAATTAACATAATGACAAGAAAAATAATAATTCAAAATTAACAGAAACAATAATAAAACATAAACTACACATAACTTCACACAAGACAACAGAAACTACAAATTCATCCACACTAAAAATGTTTCAGATAAAATGTCTGTCAGGCCTCAGGATTTAGATGCTGTATATGTTGAATTTTGTTGTTTGTCTTATTTTTTCTTTATTGTTTATAGTTTTGTGTTTTTTTTTACTGTTGATGACATCATCATCACCAGTTTTGCAGTTACCAGTCTTGTTGGAGTGATGCTGCATCATTTTCAGGGGCATGCATTGATGGACGTCACTGTTTTTTCTGTCCTCCTGGTCATCAGACTTTACTTTATTCTTTGTTACTTACTAATCTTATTTTTATATTTTTCTTTTTACTTTCTTCATCTTGAAAAGCACTTTGAGCTAAATAATTTATATGAAAATGTGCTAAATGAATAAATGTTGCTGTATCACATCACAGGGTTTTGTCTAATGGATAATCTGTCATTTACTTTTGCTTTCAGTTAGGTTTTGATTAAGACAATATATTTTAAGTTTTGCTTTGTTATGACTGAAAGACCCAAAGCACTCCCAAATAGGTGCAAAGATTGCCTGCAATGCCAGGAGGACAGCCTTACCACCGGCCTGGAAAAGTTCACCCCGCATACCACAGATTCCTGCTGCCTTCCCTACCCTCAGTTGGTTGACCGCCTGTGCAATCTCAGTGAGATTGGAGGATCAGCCTCAGAAGCCATGGACCCAGAGATGTCCAATGTCCTAGTCGGAGGATCAGCTTTAAACAGCTGCTCAAAGTAGCCAGCCCATTGGGTCATGATTACAGTGTTATCTGTAAGGACCATTCCATCACTCACCCTGCAGCAGACAGATGGTCATTTTCAGAGGGTGGGACTGGACTGTGTGTCTGCCTGGGGGTTGCTAACCAGGATCTCAAGCAGTTTTGTCGCAACGCACTATACCAGTGCATGTCCCCTAACCTGACCTGACCAAAGCACTAGAGTTCTAAGAACACTTCCAAACAGGGAGAAATCCCTTCAAATACCCCTGTCTAGATACAAAAAGGACCACACAGAATCTTAATAAAATAAAAGATTTATTATCACAAACATGCTTTGTATGTACATGAAGCTCCATAGAGCACACAAGACACTAAGGCGTTTTCTTGCCAATAAGGACAATTCAAGGCAAACAAGTCCCAGGACACAATTTAATGGCGAAATGAGGGAATAAAACAGCAAAATGGTCAAAAATTAAATAAATTAAAATAGTACAACAAAAACACACTCACCAACTCCCTAGTCACAATGAATAAAATGTCCTTGGAGTGAATAACAATGAAAAGAAGAAGTGAAGGATTAATGATGAGATAGGACATGTAAAGGGCATGGGGATAAAAGAGAAACTGTAACATAAGACCAGCTAATCAATGAATGGAAATGGCTAATCATCCTCAGCCTAAGTAAAAAGGCTTGGATGAGCCATAAATAGAACAAAGATCATTGACGTGATTTCATTTGTTCCACAGACAATATGCTTTTTTAAGGTAGGTGGGCCAAGGAACTGGTTATTGACTTTCACTGCACTGAACCTCTGTGTCCGGTCACAATTTTGGGAGTGGAGCCCCAGTGCTCGCTACTGCCGCCACCAGATTTTGCCTCCAACGTTTTTATAATTTTTTGTGCCATTACTATTAAAGATCCGAAGCTCCCAAAGTGGTGATTAGGAAGATGCCATTGAAAGCTGCCAAGAGTGCAACAAACAGTATATGACATCTGTCAAGGATACTAAGATGCCTTCCCCATGTGATATCCAGTTGCTTGCTGCCTAGTCCTCAACACCAGGAGGTGATCTTATTGTCTCATCAGCCCGATGGGTCCAAAAGTGGGAGGAGCTGCCAAATTGCTGTCTGTGACATTAGGAGGGGCCACATTTGAAGTTCTACCCGTGACCCCAGAGGGGCCACAATTGAGTTGAGGTCAGTGTACCCATTTTCAAAGTACAGCCTAAGACTGCTGAGACATTTGAGGTGAGTAGAACGTGTTTCAGCTCTGTAATCCCTGCTTGGAGAAGTTCAGCTGTCTCTGCCAGGAGGTGCCCAACTGCCCATCTAATCTCTAATGCTGGGGCCATCCAACATTTCCAGGAGGGGGGCATCACTGTCACAGGTGACAAGTGTGATTTTGTTGTCTATCACACCCTGAATACATGCATAGCAGGCTTAGCTTATTGATGGCAAAGGACAGGTTGGCTCTCAGTTTCCTGGAAGCTGCCTTCTCACTTGATCTGAACACTCCATTCTATCTTTTCAGTCTCATGCGGACCTCTATAGTTATCCACGGCTTCTAGTTGGTGTGTGTGTGGAGATGACCTTGACAGTGGCTTGCTGATATTTCCTGTCACAGATAGGAGAGATGGCCTTGAGCAGCAGGCCCCTTGAATATATTCCAGTAATTCTGATGTAGCAACTTCTGTCCACATTCTGATCTCTAAGGAACCGGTTTAGCACGTTTGAGCAGCGGTCTGTTTGCAGGAATTAGCAGCCTTGTGTACTTCACGGATGTTTGTGTAAACTGACTCCTGGTAGCCAAGTTAACATGCTGGTAAAATTCAGGGAGACCTAATCTTAGATTTGTGTGATTCAAGTCCAGCAACTGTGGAAGAAAAATGAGACTTAGGGGTCACATAATCATTTAGAGGTAATGTAATTATTGCACATAAAGTGTTTTAGTATGCGTTCCACATTAAAATGTAACATCTATCTTATGAGTAGCATAAATGGGTTAATAAATATCAGAAACATGTTCAATCATATCAGGAAAGTAGATAACGGTCAAGTGAACAACAAAGAACAAGAAGGATTTAAGTGATCTAACGTTCAAGAAGTTGGCTGACTATAATATATCCAGTAAGACTTGACAGTCACACACACAGGAACTCAGGAAGTATTAAAAGGTATTGTAAGGACCAAGAATGTAGTAGAAATTAGACTTTAAGTTTGGGGTATGTATGCTGGCTAATGCTCTCTGCTAAAAGACCTCATGTTGAATGCAAGTGTGTGAACCAATCAGAGTAAGCATTAACTGAGCACTGTTATGTAAATTCAGTTATCTGTAATTATATCTCTCTGTCATTACTTAGTGACCATTCCATCACGGAGTGTATCCCTCTTAATGAAGAGAAATAAAAGGTGTAATGGACAAGCTTCCTCCTGCCTGGTTCTTTGGGATGATTATTAATAGAATGATTTCTTGCAGCCATGTGGATAGGCCAACAGCCATACCACATGCACTTCAGAAGAGGTTATCCACTTGAAGCTAAGTATGTTTGGGCCCAGCCAGTACTTGGATAGGAGACCAACCAGGAAAGAGCTTGGGTTGGTCCTGAAAAAAAGCGTTTGTGAGTCCAGCAGGGGGCCCCTACCCTGTGCTCTGAATGTGGATCACAGTACCACAGTGCAGTGATGGGGACAGTGTGGTGTAAAAGTGGGGTCGCCATTGGATGACACATAAAACCGAGGTCCTGACTCCCTGTGGTCATTAAAGATCCTCAGGCATCCTTTGTAAAGAGTAGGTTGTATCACAATGTTCTGGCTAAATTATCCACCACGGCCTGATCATTCTGACCCCCTAATCATCCCCTGTCTCTGATTGACTACCATATGTACTCGCGTTTAAGTTCTCCCGCAGATAAGTTGGACTTGATTTTACCTTATAATTTTCGGTATTTTATAATGTTGGTTGTATAAATTGAATGTAGAAAACTCACGCTATTGGTCCAAGAGATTATGACATGCTAATGCCCACCTGAGAGAGTAACCATGGAGCACACTGCCCTTTTTTCTATGCATTGTGCCTGCGTGACCACACGGTAATACCCGAACTATTCCAAAGTGACATTTGCACTGTTTTGTGTTTTTTGCATCTCACACCCTCATACACTTTTATCATAAGAGCATCCCTTATCTACGATGGAGCGTTAGATCAGAAGAAAATATGAAGCTGGTTTTAAATTAAAAGTCATTGAAGTAGCAAAAGAAATTGGTACCTGCGCTGCTGCAACAAAATTCGATGTGTGTGAGAAACTGGTGTGAGATTGGAGGAGGCAAAAAGATGTAAAAAAAAATTTAAGTGTCACATTTTTGAACAGGCGTATAAGTCGGGGTCTGATTTTATGATCAATTTTTAGGGTTTCAAGACCCGACTTATACGTGAGTATACAGTGATCCCTCCTCGATCGTGGGGGTAGCGTTCCAGAACCCCCTGCGAAAGTTGAAAATCCACAAAGATTTTTATATCGTCATTCTTGGGTCACAGATTTGCACAGAAACACAGGAGGTTGTAGAGAGACAGGAACGTTATTCAAACACTGCAAACAAACATTTGTCTCTTTTTCAAAAGTTTAAATTGTGCTCCATGACAAGACAGAGATGACAGTTCCGTCTCACAATTAAAAGAATGTAAACATATCTTCCTCTTCAAAGGAGTGCGCATCAGGAGCAGAGAATGTCAGAGACAGAGAGAGAAAAAAGCAAACAATCAAAATTCAATAGGGCTGTTTGGCTTTTAAGTATGCGAAGCACCGCGCGGAAAACATATCGCATGACAAAACAGCTGCAAGAAAGCCCAGCAAGGAAGGGAGCAATGTGAAGGTAGCCTTTCAGTGTTTTTTAGAGGAGCGTCCGTATTCTCTAGGGGTGCGAACAGCCCCCCTACTCTGCAATATATTTTAAGCCCTTATAAACTCTACCCACACTCTAAATAAACATTTCCTGCACAGTTATACAGCATAAACCCTTTATATTCTCTTAGATATTAAGGAAAGATTCATTGAAATTATGTATGAAAACACACTGTTTATATACTACTCACAAACATACGTATCGTATATTATCAAGGCGTTTTATTTAATACGTAATATGTGTTCTGATTGGGTAGCTTCTTAGCCATCTGCCAATAGCGACCCTTGTATGAAATCAACTGGGCAAACCAACTGAGGAAGCATGTACCAGAAATTAAAAGACCCATTGTCCGCAGAAATCCATGAACCAGCGAAAAATCTGCGATATATATTTAGATATGCTTACATATAAAATCCGTGATAGAGTGAAGCCACGAAAGTCGAAGCGCGATATAGCGGGGGATTACTGTATACAGTAACTATCTGTCACCCCTTTACCACCTAATAGCTAATGTGTGGTAAGTGTACTGTTGCAAAGCGGCTGCCATTGCATCATCAAGGTGGATGCTGCACATTTGTGGTGGTTGAAGTGGCTCCCTAATCACTGTGTAAAGCACTTTGAGTACCTTGAAATTCGCTATATAAATGTAATGAATTATTACCATTATTACTATTATTACACACAACGATTTAAAAAAACTGTTTGGATGTGCAGTTCGCTCATGGCTTCATAGTTTGTGTAGGAGGAGGTCTGGTCATTCAGATGAAAGGGTGTGGTAGGGGTGTATTCATGACCCCACGTTTCAGTGAGAATAAAAATGCAAGAATCTCTTTTCTCTTTTTTAATCTGAGATAATCCAGCTTCATGTCCAGAGAATGAATATTGGAGAATGGTCAGGACAGCTGGTCTGGTAATAGGGCAGCAGCAGTTGTGAATGGAAATGGAATCAGGAAATACCTGAAAATCTAAATAACAAGTTAAACGTCATAACCAAGAAGACAAGAATGAAACAAACAAAGCTCAGGACATATGACAAAAATTATAGCCAGGAAATGGAGCAGGGTATTCAAATACCAAAAATTAGCAATTAAGCAGAACCAAATCAGAGGTCTTAAATCGCGGTCAATAAATGGGGTAAATTGCACAACCAAAAAAAAAAATCAAAGCACAGCAAAAGAAGGGTTGGGGTGAATCCACACTCTTGGACAAAGTATCCTAATGAGTTAAGTAGGTTGCACTGATCATGTCATACAATGCAACTTCCTGGACATGAGCCCTAACATCCAGCCATAAGTAAGAAAAATAAAATGGGAAAACAGCACTTAATTATTGACATGTGCTCATGGGAGACAGTTTACAGGCTTGAATACTAGTGTAGTATTCTCCCACCAGAGCAAGGGTTGGCACTGCCCTCCACCTCTTTCACCTTTTCCCCTGCAGACCAACAGAAGAACCAGCCTCATATGTCCTCTTCCTGTGTCCCGAAGCTTCCACCCACCACTTCCCCTTCTGGTACTTCAGATCCCACCTCCTCTTGACATCATTTCCAGTTCACAAGTTGCCTATTGACTATTACCTCACTTCCTGTCTCTTTCATATATACAGTATATATATACATATAGATATATATGAAAGGCCATCCCACCCAGATAAGCCACTCTGTGCACTCAATTTGACAAAACAAAAAAGTCTGAATTAGTGTAAGCCGCACTTATTCGAGGTGTTCATGAGAAACGTAATAATTTACTTAATGAGGTTTATTATGAGGTATGTAATTAATAAGAATAGTTGTGTCAAATATTTGAAATATTAAAATATGCGCTTCAACCTCTTCAGTTCTGTTTGGAGCTCATGTCTGTAAAGACCCTCATACTCAACTCACATATTCGAAGTATATGGGGTGGATCCCCAAACCTTTTTCTTTTGTCTTTGTGGATTTTACATTATTAACATTGTGAAAAATTTGTTGAAATGCAAAATTAATATGACAGTAGATTTCTTGGTCTCTAAAACCCCAACGCTCAGTCTCATCCTATGGAAGTGACCATCTATCCGCCACAGCCAGGCTATTGCCAATAACAAAAACATCTTAGGAAACCTTCACTGGAATAACCTGAAATAAACACACACAACTGTAAATTACTTGGACTACATACACAGACTTCATACCTCATACTTTACATAGACTACATACCTATAATTCTTTCTGTAAAGTAGTCAGACCTTATTGTCTTCACCTCATACATCTGTGTATCCAGTTACACCTTTGTCTTTACTTTGTACTTTCAGAGCACAATACAGCAGGATTCAGCAATTCTTTGTTGACATTTTGAGAAGCCTGAGCCATCAAGTATTTTTGAATGGGTGAAATCAGGGCCAGTCTGAACACCAATGACGTGGGTCAGTTGGAGCGAAGTGAATCAGACCAAATGTGCTCGTACATTCTAAAGATTGCACAGTGCATGCCAGGCATAAGACCACCATTTCTTGCTTGGAGTTTGCAGCACAGTGATTGAAAAGCTTGGAGGTTATTTTTCAGCATCGTGGCCAGGGGTTGGAGGTCGACTGAGCAGAATGGATAATCTAGATGAGAGCCAGTATGCATCTAAAATTGTTGGTAGTCAACAGCAAAAAACGATGCTTGCTAACCATTGAACTTTACTGAATTTTCACTTTCCACTTCACAGCATGATCATGTCTCTTTTATCCTGTCCAGGACATCACTCCATCTTCATTCATCCATCCACACTATTGGGTACTGATGCTATTTGTCTAGCCGAACCATCTCTTCTACTATGTCCTTCAGTCATATTAATAAATATTGACAAACAAAAATGTATTGAAAAATATGTTGGCTAATTTTCTCCTTTCCATTTTTTGTGATATTGGAGTAGTTGCTTTTTCGGTTGTGTCTGGTGGGTGGGGGTATTTAACTCTAAATACTAATATATTGATACCAGTAACGGCGCACTGCATGATAATGTACAGTGAATACACTTGACTTGAGCATTCCTAGTTTTCATACTTTTCCTCTGTAAGTTTAGCATTTGTGTGCTCAGAGGTTGGTGCGCTTGCTGCGTCTTGAGCAGCTCTTCTCTTCTCCACCCTAGCGGTCCGCTTCTTCTCTTCTTCTGTCTGCATCTTTTCATGTTAAAACTGATTAAGACAGTGTTTGTGTTGCAATTACTTAGTACGTTTTCTTTCATTTTTCACTTAAGCTGACACTTAAGTCTTCACTCTGCCTCAAGAATGATTTAAGATATGAAGAGGCAGAGGAAGTGACAGCGAAGGTGGTAGGGATGAGAATGGTGTAAATAGTGTAATGACATATTTCTGCTTTGTTAGCCTACATATGTGGCCATTATAAGGAGCCACATGGGAACATGTAAGCAAAGATGCTGGGGCACTACACATGAATATTTGAGTCATGATGAACGTTAAATATGTCCTAACAGTGGAGTTCAACCAAAAAAAGATTACAAACAAACTTCTGGAGGTCAAGCCTCAAAGTAAATTCTTACTAAAACTAGGTTTGAAATCTGCAATTACCTTGATATTATTATTACTTGTTAAAATGGTTCAAAAATGGAGTGTTTCTGAAATGTTTTAAATTGTCCAGAAAAATAAACTGAAAGAAAAGTAAAACATCAGAAAATGGGCTGAATGGTCCAAGATGAGGCCTGTGCCTTGCCTGTTTTTGCACTGAGTAGCAGATATTTCCCATTGCTGCTCTAACAGTGAACACACCTCAGTGTGCCACCCAATCCAGAAGTCAGAGATTATGAAATAAAGACCTTTTTATTCAATAAATAAATAAGGAAGCTTGAGCACAAAGGTCTACTATTCTTTGGATTGCTGTCACATAGGCTGGAGTCTCCTGGGTTTACATTCATGCCTGGGCGCTGCCTTCATGGCGTTTTTAATATTCCCCTTGTGCTTTTGTGGGCTTCTGCCAGGTACTCTGATTTCATCTCACAAACCCAATGGTTGGCATGTATGTTAGGATGGCTGAAGAAAACACTGGCATGGTGGGAGTGAATGTGTCTGGTGATGGACTGACGTCCACCTAATGCTAGTGATGCTGAGGTATTCTAGTTCCCTGTAACTGTTGTCGCAGGTGGCTGGGGGGCGACCCAGCCGGGACGCCCCGGAGGACCGGAAGAGGGCTTACGCCCTCCTCAGACCACGTGGGGCCGACCACCCTGATTTCTTTGGGGGCCACGGTTGCAGAGCATGGAAGATCATCCCAGTAGGGGCCCATGGTCACCGCCAGGGGGCGCCCGGATGCCTTGGGAGCCCTGGACCTCAGCACTTCCGCCACACCTGGAAGTGCTGAGGGGACGGAGAGCAGGGACACCCAGAGTGCTTCCGGGGATGCAGCCGGCACTTCCGCCACACTGGGGTGTGTCGGTGGAAGATTGCCGGGAAACACCTGGAGCACATCCGGGTGATTATAAAAGGGGCTACCTCCCATCATTCAGTGCTTGAGTCGGGTGGAAGAAGGACGAAGCTGGAAGGCGAGGAGTGCAGGCGGCCTGAAGAGACAAGGCAAGAGTGTGAGGCCTGGACTTTGGGGGAGTTTGGGGTTGTGTGGCACTTTATTATTGTAAATATTAGGACTTGTAAATAAATGTGTGGTGATTTAAAACATGTCCTCCTGTCTGTGTCCGGGGCTTAGTCCACACTGTTGTGGTCCCTAGTGGGTGCGGTGGCTCCACAAACTCCCAACATACAAGCTCAGACACATACTGCCAATGAATAAAGGGTTTTAATTGTGTGAAGTGCTTCCCACACCACAAAACACTCGTCCCACTTTCCTTCTCTTGACTCTGGCTCCCTGAACTGCAGCAGGCTACTCCATTTATGTAACACCCGGGCGTATTTCTGGCATCCTCAAACTATGGCCCGGGAGTACTTCAGTAAAGCTGAAGACTGATAATGTAGGGCTTGTTAGTTCCCTCAGAATCCCTTGGCAGCACCCATGAAACCCAACAGGGTGAAGCCAATAAGCTACAGTTCCCAAAGTACGCTGTAGGAATCCATGGTGGTACCATAACCCAGGGAGGCTGCCATCTCGCATTTTGGGGGAGACAATGCCCTGAGCGAATTGCCTTCCGAGTCCTTCCATGCCATTGGGGTCCTGTTCGGGCAAAGGTCTAGCTGGGATGCCAGTCATCACGTGGTGTCTCTCACACTGTATATTAGAATTAGCAGGTTTTAAAGAAAACTAATGATTGTCCATCCATCCATTATCCAATCTGCTATATCCTAACTACAGGGTCACAGGGGTCTGCCTGAGCCAATCCCAGCCGACACAGGGCACAAGGCAGAAAATAAACCCCAGGCAGGGCGCCAGCCCAATGTTAATGACTGTGTGCATCATTAATTATTAAGATAAAAATATACTATGTTGTGAGATTTTTGAGCTCTTTTGAGACCCTCCTGTGGTATAGCGCGTCCACAGCTCCCGTTCTAAGGCCAGTTTTAAAATAAATAATCGCCGCGCTCGTGGCTTAGCGAGGGGGTGTGGTGGTGTGTTGCCGAAGCGGTTCCTGAGGAGTTCATGGTGTGGACGTTTCTCACCTAAGTGCACAGGTGAGAAATGGTCCACATCCTTAATTGTTCCCAGGAGCTGCTGATTTGCCACAACTGCCACGTCCTCTTAATAAATAATAATATTAGCGCAAGGTGGCTAAAGAGGAGAAAAAAGAAAAGAAAAGAAAAAGAAAGACTGAAAGAAACGGAGGTTGCAGGAGAAGGCAGGAAGCAGTGGAGAGAGAGAGAAAGCCGGTGCAGGCTCGATGTGCAGCTGAGCAGGTAGCCTGGGTGTTGGGCCGACACCCAGGAGTAGTCGTAGTGGTCGCTCCCACTGAGTTTACAGTGAACAGCAGGAGTGACCGGAAGGCGGATGACTCTCTGCGTAAGGCAGCGGGAGTCGGGACTTGGGATGTGAATTCTCCAACGTGAGAGCCCTGGTCGTCGGGGAATCCCAAGTCACTGTTTGGTGGAGTCTACCGGAGCCAGGGATCGGTAAAGCGAACCGACCAGTAGGACAGTGGAGAGAAGGCCAGCTGCAGGTAGGGCGACTCCCCTATTGAGAAGCCCAAACGGGAAGCAGGGGAGCCACCAGAGGAAAGGAGACACTGGGCTTGTTTTGTTTTAAAAGACTACTTTCTGCATTATTTTAACCTCGTTGTTTTAAAGATTTTTTCTAATGGATTTTAACCTCCACTTGTCACTTTTGTTTTATTGGATTATTTATTTAATGACTTTTGAAGTACTGCACTTCATTTATCTTTTTGAACATTGTTTTGTTGATTTTTAAATAAAAGCACTTGGGACTTTTGTACACCATCCCCTTGCTCCATCATTGTGCCTTACTGCAAGCACATCGGTAACATTACCGACAGTGCAGGGTTCAAGGGCTCCCAGACAGAAGATGGGAGCATGGAGTCGAACCTGCATCTTCAATGGTGCTCCCTGCTGAAATGCGACTGACGCTTCTGTTGAGGGTTGCTTGTCTTTTGCCAAGGCAACCGCAGGTTCACAGAACCACCGAAGCAACTACAAGTTCACAGCATCCTTGCGTACCACATCTGTCGCCCGATGGGTGTTGCAGGGAACATTATAACCCGGCCACTGACCTGGCCCCTTCTCTGCTTGTTTGCTGCATCTGTGTGTATTGGTGGCAACTCCCATTTGAATAAATACCCTGACTGTTCCTGTTTGGAAAAAAATAAAAGTTGGTTTTCTTGAAGCCTTTGGACTCAGGACAGTGAATCACACATCACAATGTATTCTTAGACATGAATGGCTAGAAATTTTAATGAATTTTAAAAGATACAAATACTCACCGAGATAAGAGAACAACTTGAGACGGAGATGCAATGGAAATTCTCAGTCCAGCTCGAACGGGAGTGTTGCGCAGTAAGAGACAATCCAAAGCCTGCTCCAGGTATGGCAGTCTTAGTGTTTGTTGTCATTGCTTATACTTCTGTTAACAATAATCTCTTTCAGAGTGCATGATCGTCTACAGTCTGTGTCTACTGCACTCCTGGTCATACAAGAATGTCAAGTGCTGGCTCACTGATGTGCATTCCAAACCTTTGACTTAAGGACTCTGCTTGCTATCTTGTGTTTCCTGACATTTCATCCTGAGATTATTCAGTGCGGCAGATATGCCTCTTTATCTTCATTCTCATTCAGTTTAACAGCAATACAGAAGAACTTGTCTCATAAGCAGTAAATACAAGCCATATCAGCAACACCAGCAACAAAGACATCCCACCCAGATAAGCCACTCAGTGCACTCAATTTGACAAAGCAAAAAAGTCTGAATTAGTGTAAGCTGCACTTATTTGGGGTGTTCATGAGAAACGTAATAATTTACTTAATGAGGTTTATTATGAGATATGCAATTAATAAGAATGTCAAATATTTGAAATATTAAAATATGCGCTTCAATTTAAAGGTTTAAACTCTGAAATTTCTTTATTGTAATAGAAATTTGCACCCTCTGATAGAGGTCCACAGAGGGGTAAATCCCTAGTGAAAGATCAGAAATCCAAAATAACCTCATATATGTTATGGCAGATGGCCGGGACCCATGCCCAATCGGGACGCCCCTTTGAAACTGAATCCGGAGGAGCAGTCTTGGGATGCACACTACATCCCCCGGAACACTTGTTGGCAGCCCCCCTGGGTTGCATCGGGGCCAATAGTTTGGAACACCGGAGCTCATTCCTGTTGGGCTCAGAGGCCGTGCAGCTCCCCCTTCTGGTAGCCAAACGAGCCCATCTGGGCGGGAACACAGCCACACCTGGAGGTGCAGCTGGAAGTAGGTCAACGAGCACCTGCAGCACTTCCGGGTGGGCTAATAAAAGAGGCAGACAGTCACCACTCAGGGTGCCAGAGTCGGGAGGAGACGAACAAAGCTGCCCTGGGAGGAGTGGAGAAAGTGTGTGTTGTGGTTTTTTTGCTTTTTGTGTGGTTTGGGACTGTGTTGTGTCTGTGGGTACGAGGAAGGAGTAGCTCACAGATGAAGAAAAATTAAAACCTTTTTATTTATTTCTACATGTGCCTCTGTTGTCTGTCTGTGTCAGGTTGATGCCTATACGGTATAGCGCCTTTGCCACACTGGTGTAGCCAGCAGGATCCTTGGCTGTCCGTAAGGCAGGGACCTGTAATCTTTTTTTTGTGTGGCGACCCGGCACAGCAGCATGATGCACCCTGTGACACCACCAAACCGTACACCCGCGGCGGGAGGGCCGTGACGCTTGAGACTCCCTCATCCACCATGCCCATTGGTAGGAAAATGGCCAGGCGCAGCCTAAGGGCAGTGGGCATGCCGAAGGAGCCCATCGTTGGTGGAAGGATCGGCAGGCCTGATAAAGCAGCCAGGCCACGGAAGCTGCCTCTAGGAGATGGGATCCAGGAGGTAGGTGCTGGACTCAAGGAGGGTTTGCCCTGGGAGCACTGCTGCTTTTTTCTGGGTGCCCACCTCATTGGGGGAGACCATCCGGAGGTGTTTGGCTGGCCGAAGGATGCCGATTCTGGAGCTGGCAGCAGGACAAGGTCCGAGGAGGATGAGGGCCCACTGTCTGAAAGGAAACCGCAGCTGGCGCAGGAGTGCCTGGAATCTCAGCCCGGTGGGAGTAACCCACGGGAATGGGAGGTAGTGGAGGAGTGAAGAGACCTCCCTGTAGCAGGTAAGGGGGTGGAGGGTGTGTGTCAGTTGCCCGCTGATAAAAGTTTACAGGTGGGAGCGACTAACCTCCACCATGGCTTCGAGAATCACGCGAGGGTGCCTGCCCCGAAGGAGCAGGGCTTCAATGGCTTGTGGTTGGTGGCGTGGGACAAGGTAAGTCCGGATCCACCTCCGACCAACAAATTTAACTTGCTGTTGGCTGTACGGGAGCTGGAGGAGCTCCTCCAACCCGTACGGCCTTTATTTCAGGCCCTGGGACTGCTCTAAGAGGCAATGGAGAGGCTGGATAAGGTCGGTGCGCCGTTAAAAGCCATACTGGGTTGGCTGAAGTGGCGCGACGCTGGATTCCCAAGCCTGTGTGATGCGGCGGTACAGGTAGGTGATGCCTGTACCATAAAGCAAGATATAGGAGGGCAGTGCAAAAAGGCAGTGGTATGCGTCAGTTCCGTTGGCCAAGTAGCTGCACCTCCTACAAGGGAGGTAGCTGTGGTGACCAATCGCCACATGCAAGGAGGCGGTTAGTAAATGCTGGCTGCCAAACAACCTTGCACAGCCCGCCGGCATCGGTCTCCCAGGCATCTAACGGGACGCAGATGGCAAGGGGTTTCTTTCCTTTCCATAAAGGGACCCAGACAGTTGGTGTGCCCCAGAGGAAGAGAAGGACCCAGAAAAGGAAGACGGGGACTCCAAACAGTGTGCACTGTAAGCCCGTCTGTTCACACAGTGGAAGGCTGCGCTGTGGAGGGGCAGAACCACCAGCCACCCTCAGCTGGGCGGACGTCGGAAGGACCTCCCGTCCTGGTTCCGGTCCCACAGGAAACGCACCAGAGGGGGGTAGCATTGCTTTGAATGCAACCACTGTGGCCACGGCTGGAGGTGTTGTCCATGGAGGATTCCCAGAGGATGCAGGTGACGGGGCAGCAACTCGATCTTTTTCTTGTATTGTTACAGGCCAGAGCTGTGGACCCAAGGACGCTGACTCCCCATCCTGGAGGAGATCAGCCCTCGCGGGATGAGCCGCTGTGCCCCATGGGGCTCAGCTGAGAGAAGGGCACTGTGGCAGATGGCCGAAACCAATGCTCGGTCGGGACGCCCCTTTGAAATTGGATCCGGAGGAGCAGTAATGGGATGCACACTACGTCCCCCGGAACACATGTTGGCAGCCCCCCTGGGTTGCATCGGGGCCAATAGTTTGGAACACCGGAGCTCATTCCTGTTGGGCTCAGAGGCTGTGCAGCTCCCCCTTCTGGTGGCCAAACGAGCCCATCTGGGTGGGAACACAGCCACACCTGGAGGTGCAGCCGGAAGTAGGTCAACGAGCACCTGCAGCACTTCTGGGTGGGCAATAAAAGAGGCAGACAGTCACCACTCAGGGTGCCAGAGTCGGGAGGAGACGGACAAAGCTGCCCTGGGAGGAGTGGAGGAAGAGTGTTGTGGTGTTTTTGCTTTGGGGATTGTGTTGTGTCTGTGGGTACAAGGAAGGAGTAGCTCACAGAAAAAGAGAAATTTAAAACCTTTTATTTATTTCTACATGTGCCTCCATTGTCAGTCTGTGTCGGGTTGACTCCTATATAGAGCCTTTGCCACTAATCTCAAAATTGTCTTAAACGATAACTTCTCATGCTTATGTGTACAATTTCATTTTTAAACTTCTGGGAGTGGTGATTAGAGGGTTAGGACCACCAGTAAAGAAAATCATAATTATGATCAGCAACCTTGAAATAGCATAAAACGACACGCCACATGCCTATATTACCAATCCCCATTTTATTCTAAGTTTTGTAGAAAAATGTAACTTTGACCACTCTTATTCCATTAGAAGGTGAACCCCTGGAGTTGGTTGATGCAGCACACACAACCTCTGATCATTTTTCTTGGAGGCATCTATTGGGTGTAACTCCATACACAAAATATGATCCAAAAGTGGACTATAAATGTGTTTTTTCAGGTCTAGAGGCCCAAAAATAGGAGGGAACCCCAAAAACCTTGATGCCTTGCACAACTGGACATGAAGACTAGTCCAGCACTATATGATCTGTGGGGGTTTTCTTGTACTGCAGAGTCAGTAGGCACAAGAAAAAAAAAATACTTAAGTGATTTCAAAAAGTTTGTAATTCTAATGAACACAATCCTAAATATTCAGGCAACACTGGCTGATAAGTTATGGGCTTCCTCCACATCAGTTGCTCATTTTGTAGAAACACACAAAGCTGGAGTAATGTTACATATGCACAAGGTTATAAATATCCATTATCCAACCCGCTATATCCTAACGACAGGGTCACGGGGGTCTGCTAGAGCCAATCCCAGCCAACACAGGGCGCAAGGCAGGAAACAAACGCCGGGCAGGGCGCCAGCCCACTGCAGGGCACACACACACACACACATACAGGACAATTTAGGATCGCCAATGCACCTAACCTGCACGTCTTTGGACTGTGGGAGGAAACCAGAGTACCCGGAGGAAACCCACGCAGACACGGGGAGAACATGCAAACTCCACGCAGGGAGGACCCGGGAAGTGAACCAGGTTATAAATATGTATTATAAAATTGCTTTGTTTACCCCATCATGATACATCCATCTTCCTAACCCTCTTATCCAGGGCAGGGTTGCGGGGCAGCTGGAGCCAATCCCAGCAATGATCGGGCACAGGCAGGAACAACACCTATACAAGGTACCAGTCCATCACAGGACACATACACATGCACTAGGGCCAGTTTAGCATTGCCAATTCACCTAATCTGCATGTCTTTGGACTGTGGATGGAAGCCGGGACACCCTGAGGAAACCCACACGGCCAAAGGGAGGTCATGCAGCCTTCAAACAGGGAACACCCAGGATGTGAACACTGGTCTTCTTACTGTAATAATAACTACATTATATATACCACTACATTTATATAGCGCTTTTCAAGGCATTCAAAGCACTTTAGATATTTATATAGCCTACAAAAATTGATATACACTATGTACTAGCCACGGAACCTGCTGAAGACAGGTATTAGAAATTTTTTAAATATTTCCTCTATCTATTACCCTACGTGCACATTCAGCTACTTTCTTCTGCATTTGCGCCTGTGAACATCTCTTATCTAGCGCTCCCTCTGTGGAGCAAGCCTCCTTCTCAAACTCTGTCATTATTTTTTAGGCACCTTTCTCACCTCCTGTCCATTCCTATACATCCACGTCTTTTAAGGGGCCTCGCTCAGCGTGCCTTCTAAACGGTTTTTACTCCTTGTGTGTCTAACACACACACTTCCTCTTTCGATGGCATCAACAAAGCCAAACTGACCAATCAGATTGTTCACAATGATTAGACACACACACAAAGACCTTAGTGTTTTATTATATAGTAGGTAGAAGTGACACTTAATATTAACCATTACCACGCTCCTTCCATGAGAAACATGTTGAAAACTGTTTGGTTCTCAAGTACTTTTAAACATTCTGTGTTAATTAATCATTGGACAGAACAAAAAAGGCAGTTTTTTAAGGACTTTAGCTTTTTTTTTATATGTTTTGCTTGTTGCACCTCAGGTACAATAGGACACTGCATACCGTATATAATCACGTATAAGTCGGGTCTTGAAACCTGAAAAACCAATCATAAAATCAGACCCGACTTGTACGCCTGTTGAAAAATGAGACACTTAAATTTTTTTTTCTAACATCTTCTTGCCTTTTCCAATCTCGTATCAGTTTCTCAGACGCATCAAATTTTGTTGCAGCAGCGCAGTTACCAATTTCTTTCACTACTTTAACGCCGTTTAATTTAAAATCAGCTTCCTATTTTCTTCTGATCAAACGCTCCATCGTAGATAAGGGATGCTCTAACGATAAAGGTATGTAAGGGTGTGAGATACAAAAAACACAAAACAGTGCAAACGTCGCTTCAGAATAGTTTGGGTATTACTGTGTGGTCACGTAGGCACGATAGAGAGAGCGCGAGAGAGAGGGAGAGGAAGGTTAGGAGCGCCTGCTGATACAGCGCATTGCCACACCCACATAGAAAAAAAAGGCAGTGTGCTCCATGGTTACTCTCTCAGGTGGGCGTTAGCATATCATAATCTCTTGTATCAATAGCGTGAGTTTTCCGCATTTGACTTATACAAGCAGCATTATAAAATACCAGAAATTATACTGTAAAATCAAGTCCCGACTTATCCGCGAGTATATACGGTAATCAGGACACAACCCATGCTGAACACAAATGTGATAAGCAGTTTCTGCTGATGTTTTGTGTAAAAGGCTGAGAGAGGCCTGGAGAGGAGAGACAGCCCCAGTTTGTAGTGTTCCAAAGTACTTGGTTACCACATCATGAAGTTACCATATTCCTTATTAAGCTCTTTTAAATGTGCATGATTCTGAAAGTAAAGTCGGACCCTAATGATCCACCTAAACATAGACAGAGCTTTTTGTATGCAGCAGTGCAAACGTTAACAGAGTGCTTCTTGGGGAAATATAGAAGCAATACATTTTAAAATTTAGAGATCAATTAAATACTTTCCTTCTACATTCCCACAGCTGACAACATAATAGTCCCCGTTAAATACTCGATTGATTTTCCCTCACTTCTAACATATTCTATTGTGAGGTTTCTGAACTCTTTTAGGACCCCCCCACCCCACAACGGGAGGGCATGCCGAAGCAACCACAGGTTCACAGCGCAGCAACAGATTGCCACGGTATCAAACTCGAGATGATGGAGATTGCGCTATAAGCCCCTGTTGCCGATGGGTGATGCAAGGGACACTGTAAATGCAGGGAACAGTATTACTTGGCCACTGAGCTGGCCCCGACTATGCCAGTTTATTCTGTCTGTGTATAGGAGAGTGGTAGATCCCACTGAAATAAATAACCCTGCTGAAGTTGAGTAAAGCTGGTTTTGCTAAAGTACTGAGACTCAGATTCGTGTTTTGGGGTGCAAGACATGGACTCACACGTCACAATATATACATATTCATCTAAAATACTTTGCATGGATTTGAGTATGAAAACATGCAGACACCAAAAAAACAGGAAACTATGTATGCCAAACAAAAAAAAAAAAAAAACATCTGATTTATAAAACCGGGTGTACACATTTGCATGCAACATACCCTTTACAAATCACAATCATCCAGTAAATGTGCACAGAAGACACACCTCAAAACAACCAGCTATGAAGCATGCTAATCAGCCTCATACATATGCAATCATGCTGCAGAAATTTATTGGCTGGTGGAGCTGAGTCCCTCCTGATGCATTGAGACCCCACCAACTGCATTCAGTACTATCTGACTGCATTCTGCAACTGACCACTACAGTCTAGGAGTGGCATTATAGCGCAACTCCTCTGCATCTTGGGGGGTTAAGGAAAGGCATAAGGGGGCAGCGTCTGAGCAGGTAGCCACTTCCACCTGGCACATGTAATGATGCGATTGCTGTCACAATGAATAGTACAGGCCATATGAAAAAACTAAGGGTTCAGCCAGTAACAATACCAAGAAGACAGCCCACCACATATGCCAATGCTACTTTGCACAAAAATCAATGGTTGACCCAGGCTGCTAAACCACAATGTTTGCCAGTCTCATGTTGGCCTCACAGATGACTTGTATGCTAATGGAATGCCACTTCTTACGGTTAACAAAAGCAGCTTCATTCTTGCTGTGTGCCCTTAATGCAACATGAGTGCAGTCAAGTCAAATACATTATTAGAAATGGACACTGCTACCTATTGTCTTTTTATGTTGGCAAAAAAATGTTATGTTTAATGAGTGCACATCCACACCACATGAAAAAACTGAATACAGTGTCTTGGTGGTCAGTTAATGGCTTCCCGCACAGGGGGCATGACGGAGTGAAGCTTGGCTAAATAATCCTAACCTGTTGGGCAGTTCCCTGAGAAGTGCCAACAGGTGGGATTTATAAACTGACAAAAAAATAAAAATATGCAGAATTAGCCCTTTTGACAGGTATCTAAAATACAGTTTGCACACCATATTCAACACTTTTGAGGTATAATATTCTTGTGTACGTCGACGCACATTTTAATAACAGCTCAGTGACATGTATTATTATATGAGCATTTACCTACTTTGTGCGGCACGGTGGCGCAGTGGTAGTGCTGCTGCCTCGCACTAAGGAGACCTGGGTTCGCTTCCTGGGTCCTTCCTGTGTGGAGAGCACTTTGAGTAGTAAGAAAAGAGCTATATAAATGTAAAGAATTATTATTACTTTGGCTGCGTTTCCCTACTGTACTAAATGTAAAGAATTATTACTTTGGCTGCATTTCCCTACTGTACCTGATCCGTCATTTCCCAGTTTCTCTGAAATGCTGTGTACAACTGGGTCAAATTTGCCATAAATATACGCACATTTCCCCCCATCACATTTTCTTTTATAAATCCAGACATTTGTCTGGAATGCTGAACAAGCACATTTCAAATCTCTTCTTGTGTGCACACAAGTGTTATAAATCTGACTCCTGGCATCTTGCTTGATTTGTTGTCTTGTGTTTTAACCACCCATCCATTTCCAACTCGCTTCCAGTGTTAAGACTTACAGGATGCGGAAGCCTATCTTGGCAACAGTGGGCACTGCACAGGAACCAGCCCTGAATGAGGTGCCAGCCTATCCTAAATTTAAATCACCAGTTAACCTTTTGTCAAGAATGTGAACTCAATAGCACTGCTTTCACAAGAGAGAACTACATAAGCAAAATGAAAAAAAAAACCACATTGCATGGAAACAAAAAGCAAATGTAATAAACAGATTAATAATGTATTCTTGACAATAAAATATTACTTCATACTGTTCAGGAATTTCACACACACACGCCTTTGGCACGCGAGAGGAAAAACAAACAAGTCATAGAAAGAATGGATAAACTCCACACCGAGTGCCAAGGCTGGTATTTCAACCCAGGACTAGATAAAGTTTTAGTGCAGCAAATATTTTTAGGACTAATTATTTTATGTGTGGAGCAGGGGCTCTCAAGTTCAGTCTTGGGGTACTGCTGTGCCTGCGAGTTTCCAATCCAACCAGTTTCACAAATAAATAGTTGTCATACTTCTAAGTGACCTAATTGTTTAATTTGTTCTTTTCTTCTCTTATTTTGCATTCAGAAAAATGTAAAATATTCAGAAATATTATTTACAGAAATGTTTACATGTAAGCAAAAGGCATTTTACCATCCCTTTAAATGTAATATTTCTTTTATCATATTGTACCCAAATACTGAAGATTAGTGATGAGCAGTGTGGGCACAGGTGCAAATGGCACCGAATACTAAAGTGAAGCAGCTATTTCAGTATAAAATTCACTTGTCAGCTAATTAATAAGAAAAGGCTTAAAAGAGCAAAATTTATAAAAAGCAAGAAAAATAATAATAATAATGTTAACACACATAAAATGCCTGCTATTGTGAAAAGATTCGACAAACACAGGAAAGGGTTTGGGGGCAGCCACCCATATACTTGAAATAGGCTGCCAACGATTGAAAGTTTGGTTCAATGAAAAACAGATTTCAGTCCAACAACAGAACAAGGCAAACATGGTGCTTTTAAAGTCAGCCAGCGGAAGTGACGTCAGTGGGGCCAGAACCAGAAATGATGTAATCGGTCCTGGAACCGGAAGTGGCGTCATCGGGCCTGGAAAACGGAAAGTGACATCATTGAGTCCATGCGAAAATTTCCTGTGGTTGGTCTGCCGATGAAAAAGAGGAAAGATCAGTGCACTCTGCCACCCCCTGGTCTGGCATGGAATTACCACTTTTTGAGCCCTTCAGTTGCCTTCCATGGACACGTGTGTTGACACTATATTCTCCTAAACATTTAGCAAACCCATTTTGTATGTTCTGGATTGACACGTAAAAGCAGAAACTGGGAAATAACTGTTTAATAAATGCAGGAGTCAAGTTTAAATCAGAAGGTGGTTGGGATTAACACTTACTGTTGAGATGGTCCGCAGTCCTGAACTTGAGGACCACCTGGCCAAGCCTTTTAATAGTAATTAGCACACAAATGAATGCAACATGGAAGAGATGGCTCTGCTTTAACCTTCTGTGTCATTTACAGATGTGTCTGCTCTCAACCTTTCCTCTCTCTCTCTGCACTGCTCTTCGCTAATAGACAGTATTTGTATACAATGAAGGAAGTAAACTTCACAGGCAAATGGGAATTAAAAAGAAAATGGGAAAAAGAATGTTAACATTTAAAGATATGGCAAAAATACAAACCTGAATTTTGATTAATGTACATATACAGTGGAACCTCGGTTCACGAACGTCTCTGAACACATACAAATTGGATTACGACCAAAAAGTTTGCCAAACTTTTGCATCTGTTCACGACCACACACTTGGTATATGAACAAGCCAGTTTCCCTTTCGGTTTGTGCGCGCCGATGATTTCCGCACGTGTTCAGTCTCTCCCTGTGCAGCGAGCGAGAGAGAGAGAGAGACACACATACACACAGCGAGAGAGAGAGAGGACTGGCCGCATAAGGCAGTAAAGGCAGTTAAAGAATGCACCGGGCTTGTTTTTAAAGAGACTGATTCGAGCATTGTTTTAACCTCGTTGTATTTAATGAAGACTTTTTTCTATTGGATTTTAACCTCCACTTCACTTCTGTTTACAGCGATCAGTTTGTAGTGTGCATTGTTGCAATGTTACTTTTCTTGGTTGTTTATTAAATTACGGATTTTTGGTTGTTTATTACATTATGGATTTTTCAAATGTTCATTTTTTTCCCTGTGCTTAAAACTCATTAAAAAAAGTGTTATTAGTGAGCGGTTCGTATTTCTATAGCGCGAACTCTTGCAATGTTAGTTTTCTCTGTTTTTCAATGTTTTTACATTTAGTTTACTATTACGCTGTGCATTCTATGGTATAATTAACTATATTTGTGCTTAAATTAAAAAAAATATATATTTACATACAGTTCGTATGGTCTGGAAGGATTAATTGTATTTAAATACAATCCTATGAGGGAAATTGCTTCAGGTCACCAGACTTTTGGAACGAATTATGGTCGTGACCCGAGGTTCCACTGTACTAGCACTTATTTCTGAATGCAAAATAAGAGAAGAAAAAGGCTAATGACACAATTAGAAGTGAGAATGCACCGCTTCATTGTCAGACTGGTTGGAATGAAAACCCGCAGCGACAGCAGTACCCCAGGACTGAACTTGGGAATTCAAACAGTAACACCTGCCAGCAAGTAACATAATGGCCAGCTGTTTACAGTCAAATTATATGGAGCGTCCAGTGGTGGGTAGGGGTGTGTGGAATCCTAGCAGCACAAGACAGTTAGAAAATGGAATAATCCCTTGCCTACCTAAAGAGACCCAGCCATCTATCATTGCTAACTGTACCTCTTTTTTGTTAAAATAGAGCACTCCAATGGCTCTTTGATAATTAAGTTTATTCTACCTCATACAGTGTATATATATATATTCTTAAATATATTTATGCATGTAAGTAGTCTAAAGAACCAAATCTGCTATTTGATTATTTGAATCAATGCTTTAGTGTAATATAGTGAACAGCATTCACTTCTGATCAGTCAGTGGCATGGGACAATGCTGAGGTCCTGTGCTTGCCCGTCAATTAGCTCATCATTTGGTCGCAGGGAATCTTTTAGATAGATAGATAGATACTTTATTATTCCCAATTTTACTAGTCAATACAGCAATAGGTAGAAGGCATTGACTCACAAACTGCCATATCACTAGTTTTTCATGTTTAACTTCAAAAAAGATGACCCAGATATCTCACTGGGATAAAGAGACACCAGTGCCACGAAGAAGCACCATCTTGAATAGAGCCTAAGCCTAGAGCAGCAGCTGTTTGACACTATTACATGGTTAAAGGAGGCCTCTAGAGAGAATGTCATTCCTGGAAAAAAAATCTTGGAAAAACAAAGCTGTGCAGAAAGCGGACTCTGGCCAGGGGCCCAGGATAAGGAGCTGTTGCAAGGGAGGGGCAAGGGAAACCAAAAGTCTGCCCTATGCCAGATCAAAAGCAGTTGTCTCAGGGGTGGAGTGCCAGCTGGCACAAATAAAGAGCAGCATTGTGGAACAGCAGCAACAGTCCCAGGGAAAATATAAAAGTTGCCGTCAAAGAAGAAACAAGTGGCAGAAGGAATGGAGGCTAAAGAGACATTTTTAGGGAGTATTTTAAAGTGGGGGTCCTCAGCTGAAACAGTCAGACCAAATGGGACAGAAGGCTCTGACTTTGGCTTTTACATCCTTTGATATGTCTCTGTGTGGCTCTGACAAAAACAAAACTGCTTTCTGGCCTAACCACTGACTCAAATTAATAGGCTAAATTAGATATTTGCCATCTGGCATTCTACCAAAATACACAGGCATTGTTTTTATATGATGTCCAAGCCCTACCTTAAAATAATTAACGTATTTCAAATATTAAAACATGTCAGTAATAGTGTAAATATCTTCCCTGATCTGCTCTCTCCACTGGTTTCCTGTTGCTGCTTGGTTCCAAATGTAAACTCCAGACTACTGGTCCCTACCCACTGCAGTTCTTTACTAACTCCAATCTCTACATATACCCCTCCAAGAACTCCATGTTCTTTTAATGGCTACCAAACTAATAATCCACGTTCTCCTCAAAAAAAAAAAAAAAAAAAATGTAGTATGTGCATGAGGATAATCAGATCAAGTGCTTATCAGATCAACTACGTTGGGTACCACAACTTGAAGAAGTGTTAGAACTGGCCAACCCTCTGTTGTAATGGGAAATGTTTGAGCTGTCAACTAAGATGGATGAACTGTCTGCACTTACAGCAGGTCATGGAGCAAACAAGTACAGTGGCGTTTTGTGGTTTACAGAGAGCTGGCTTACACATGATGCACCTCACATTGCTTTAATGCTGGACAGATTTCATCGAATTCCAGTAGACAGAGACCCAGTGTGATGTGGAAAACAGACAGGAAGTGGTCTTGTCATTTGTGTGCAAAATGGAGCTGATTACAGATTAAACTACAGGTTGTAATTCATACATTGAAATTCTGGCTGTTGGAATTCATTCATGTTATTTGCCCATGGAGATAAAATACATCATCTTTATTAATGTTTATATTTCTCCCCCCACAAATGGAGACTCAGCAACAGAAATCATCCATTCTGTCACCAACACTTTAATGATAACTCACCCCAACTACAGTTATATGTGGTGACTTCAACCATGTGACTTTGGAAGGAACAATCACAAATTTACATCAGTTTGTGACCAGTTCCACTTGTGGAAATAACAAGCTAGACCTGCTGTACTCAAATGTTAAACATGCATTTAAGTGTAATCTACAGGCTCTGTTAGGCAAATCTGACCACAAACTGATTCATCTGATTATTAGACAGTAGCCTGTTACCACCAGGATATTCAGGTAGTGGATAATAGCTGTGAATGACTGCTTACAAATGACACACTGGGAAATGATGTGCGAGTCACATGGTGAAAATGTTGGGTGGAGTGGTGGTTCTGAGGCTAGGGATGTGCGCTGCCAATCGGATGGTTGCCAGTTCAAATCCCGTAAACACCACAAGTGACTCTACTCCCTTAGGCTCTTCAGCAAGGCCCTTAACTTGCAACTGCTTTGTCCTGGGAATGACACTAGTCTGCATCCAGGCCTGCAAGCAGGTCCTCAAACTTACAGGGAAAATTTGGGGGTTGGTGGCAGAATTGGCACTCCAGCCACTGTATTAAAAATAAAAATAAAAAATTGAGGTGGTTTGCCATGTGCTGGGTGCGGCTTCAGAGCAAATTATGTGTGTGTGTATAATAATTTACTTACTTATCAACTTATTTATGTTATGTATTTATTTATTTAAAGAGCTTCTATAAAAAAGCCACATTTCCCTTTGGGGACAAATAAAGTTCTATCTATCTATCTATCTAGTGAAGTTAAGAAAGGGCTAGTGGTTCAAATGTAGCAGGACTTTCTGAAGCACTCTTAAGGAACTGTAAGTTGGCAATGGTGTCAGAACTAAACACATCAACATCTGCAGAAAAGGCATCTGGAAGGGCAAACTCCTTGTGCGCAACATCCAAGCAGGAAAAAAACAAATAAAACAGACAAGCAAATCTGAACGTCTGACCATAGATGTCAATATAAATTGGAAGCAGAGAACTTTATCAAGAAGAATACAAAAAATTCCTAAGAAACATTTTAAAACAAAAAGGCAGATAGACTGCTATAAATTTTCAGATCCTGATTTTGTATATTTATAGATTTCGGAGTCAAGTCTTTGAATTATTACTGGATTTAGGCCTCTATGTATAAAATTAATTATTTACTTGTTTAGAGTGAAATGTATTCACTCACTCACTTTCACTCTGTTTATCCTGATGGTTGTCACAGTGGCAACATGCCTAGGTGGCTGACCAGACCACCCAATCCTAAGCAGCTTCTTCCAACACCTACTGAGGAATTCTAAGACAGTCAATTTAGAAAACAAATAAGAACTAACTGTAGTAAAAGTCACATAAACATAAAGAATTGTCATGTTCAAGGGAAACACAAGAAAACTGCAGAGGTTTCATCACCATGAAACCATTTTCAAGGATTTAATTTTAAAAACAAGAAAAATGAATCCTGACAGTGGTGGCAACAATGCCAAATATCTTGATTACATCCAATAAGCAATCATGATACTCGAGTATAAAGTTCTGCTAAACAAATCGGTAACTAGATGTCAAAATGAAAGTACGGCAGTGTCCTAACAATGGCTCTCAAAATTTTGTGTCTAATAGTTTCCACTTTGTTCGAGTCCTCTATGAATTTAATTCTCAGCATTTAGTTGAATTTCATCTTTTACACAGATTTCAAATCTAACCTTCTTAGCAACAGCATGCTTGTTTAATCAGCATGAGAAGGCTGTGTCTCAGACACAATGGTAAAGAACAAACAGTACAGAAGCCATGAAAGGCTAAGACAAAGTGATGAATTCAACAAAAGATACCTGGAGAATGTATTTAGTGAAATGTACTGTATCTTGGTTGCCTGTTGCACAAACAAGCTTACTTGAAAGGAGGATATGCGCAGTATTTTCAACTGCTTAAATAAATGTTCTTGGTCATGGTAAAATCAGTTATCCAAATAGCTTTGTATTACAATTACTACACATGATGCAAAAAAAAAAAATACTAGTAATACAAAAATTACTTTAAAAAAAAAAATCGATTAATAATTGTGCCACGTCCATCTAGGAGCCACACTTTTACAGGTCACTATAAATCTAATAACTAATGTTTTCCTTTAAATATCTCTACTGTGGAAAAGCACCTGTACTAATATTCTTGCACTAAATCATGCATTATCCTTTCATATCCTTCCTCTTATTAAAATTATATACAATTATGCATTTAATTGTTTGCAGAGTGCAGTGATATTCCCACTTGCATGTCGGTGTACTACATGCAGTAGTGTGCTAAGACTAGCTGAATTGGGAGTGTAATTCAACTCCTTGCTGTGGTCATGCAATAGGTAGCACTTCCACCCAAGATATGCTCTGGATCCCCTGAGCCCTGTGATAAAACAGCAGGTCAGTATAAGCATGGGTAGTTTATTAAAAAGGGGAACAACTCAATAATCTTCATTTATTACTCACTATTAAGTAACTAAACAAACACCAGGGTGGTGGGAATGACTATGCTGTAAATTATAAGCCATTATAGTCTATAGCCTTTAATACTGCTTTCTATTTGCCAAGAAACTATGTTAAAGAATGAACATAATCATTCTATTCAACAAACATTAAAAAAAAGTTTAATATAAAATTTCTCATCCACCATTCTTTTTAGTTATGTATAGATTTTAGAATAATTTTAGAAAATACATCAAATAAACAACATATACATATTAAGCACAAGTCATACATACAAAGGATTCAGAAACATCACTTTCTGCACACTTAACCATGTTGTAGATTTAGTTTTAAATAGATACATTCCCATCAATCTGTACTCAAAAACTCATAATGACTATTTGAAAACATGCTTTCAGAAAGGTTTGCAAATTAATTAAAAATCAAAAACTGAAATCTGTCATTCATACAAGTATTCAGATCCTTAATTCAGTAATTTGTAGAAGCCCCTTTAGCAGCAATTGAAGCTATTAGCCTGCTTATCTACAAGCTTGGCACACCTGGATTTAGGAAGTTGATCCCATTCTTCTTTGCAGATCCTCTCAATCTCTGCTGAAATGGATTGGATGAAGTGTCTGTAAACCACCATCTTCATGTCTCTCCACAGATGCTCTATGAGGTTTAAATTTGGGCTTTGGCTGGACCACTCAAGGGAAGTCACAAACTTGTCCTAAAGCCACTCCAATGTTGTCTTGTCTGTATGCTTCAGGTCATTGCCATACTAAAAGGTGATCCGTCACTCTAGTCTAAGTTTGTGTGCACTCTGAAGCAGGTTTTCTTCAGGGACCTCTCTGTATTTGGCAGCATTCATTCTTCCCTCGATTGTGACCAGCATCCCTGTCCCTGCCGCTGAGAAGTACCCCCATAGCACAATGTTGCCACTATCATGTTTGACTTTAAAGATGGTATTTGGCAGGTGGTAAGCAGTGCCTGGACCTCACCTGACATGGGGCATGGAGCTCAATTTAATTCAATTTTTGTCTCCTCAGACCAGATAATCTTTTCATTCATGCTCTCAGAGTCCTTTAAATGCTGTTTGGCAAACTACAAGCAGGCTGGCATGTGCCTTTTATTCAAGAGTGGTTTCTGAATAGCCACACTACCATACAAGCCTGATTTTCAGCCGTGCTGCCAAGATGGTTGTCCTTCTGACAGATTCTCCCATCTCAGCAGAGGACCTCTGAAGCTCTGTTAGTGTGACCATTGGGTTATTGGTCACCTCCTTGATCAAGGCCCTTCTTACCTGGTTGTTCAGTTTGGCTGAATGGCCAACTCTAGGAAAAGTCCTGATGGATCCAAACTTCTTCCATTTCACAATTATTGAGGCAACTGCTGCTGAAAACACAGGAAAGCTTTTGAAATGTTTTTATACCCTCGTCCTAAACTATGCCTCACTACAGTTTGATTGGAGAGGTCTAGAAGAGTTCTTGGACTACGAGTTGTTTTTTTTTCTGACATGCAGTGTGAATTGTGGCAACTTATGTACACATGTATGTTATTCTAAACCATGTCTAATCAGTTCATGTTCTAGACACATCTCAAGAATAATTAATGCAAACAACATACATCTGACTACAATTTGGATTGCCACAGCAAAGGATCTGAATATCCATTCATCCATCCATTTTCCAACCCGCTGAATCCGAACACAGGGTCACGGGGGTCTGCTGGGGCCAATCCCAGCCAACACAGGGCACAAGGCAGGAACCAATCCCAGGCAGGGTGCCAACCCACCGCAGAGGATCTGAATACTTACACAAATTAAAGATTTCAGGTTTGATTTTTAATAAATTTACAAACCTTTCTGAAAACATGTTTATCACTTTAGTCATTATGGATTATTGAGCATGAAACAAAAAAAAATCAACTTTGCCTAATATTTTAGGACTGACAGGTAATTATCATTGATTAAAGCCAAACTTCACCTATATTACATTCATTACATATTTCAAGGATGTATTTTTAACTATGTATTTGCTTATCAGTGGTCTGAGTCATGAACAGCCGGAGCCTATCAAGCGCCAACCACTTTTTGATGGCAGTATACTTCCATACATTGTACACACATACACACACACACGATTTGAAAAGTAATTGTGAAGACAACCACCAATGCACACACTTATCTTTAATATTTCATTTTGTCTGTACTTTAATTTAGGCAATGCTTTTGCTCCAAGTTTCTTTTAACCTTTTCAGCTAAATGAGACAATGTACCAATAAACTGCTTCTTATTTACATATTACAAAAATTATGTAACTTGCTGATAATAGTTTCAGAACAAATTATCTTACAAAAAGGCATCTTTCAAAAACCATATACAAAGCACTGCAAGCGATGGTGAAAGCAATGTAGACAATGATAAAAATAAGTCAGTTAGGCAGACATTGCTAAATGGAAATGTGATAGCAGTTCACTCCTGTCTCAGGGACAACCAATCCAAACATAACCAGCACAAATGCATTCATATACATTACATGTGCACAGACTGACAGACAGAGAACAATAAATTTATATAAAAAATGGCCCACAATGTAGTTGTAAACAGTGAAACACTGGCATTTCCTTTTTACAAATTAATCTGCAATGAATCCGTTACTGCTGATCCGTTTTCTCTGGGTACATCTTTGTATAAGTGTCCACCATTAAATCTAAATCATGCTTAACATCATAGTTGATATTAAGAAGAGCTAAACTTTTAGACCTGTGATTTACAGGAGTATTAGAAAGGTATGCCTTTAATCTTTTGCGGCCACTCTCGTATTTATTATTTTCAACTTTTATAATTGGCAGAGTGCAAAGTACTTTTAGGAAAGAGTAAACATTGGGAAAGAACTTTACTTCTGATAAGTGGAGAGTTTCATAAATGGTTGATGGAAGCTCCACATCCTTTCCTCGATGTTTCCACTTGATTCGCCAACAATGGAGCTCAGCAGGGAGTGTGTCTGGGTTGGGAAGATCACTTCTGTACATATCTGCATTATTTTCCTCTGAAGTGTTAAATTTCAGCTGGCCCATTACTGAAGGGACTAAGGATAGACACTTAAGCGCTTTCAAGTGATTATCAGAGAAAATATCTTTCAGCTCTTGAATGATACGCACTACTACTGGAATGCTTAAATATTCTTTATAGAAACTTTCAGGCACTACCTCGAAGCCTGATTCCATTCGATTTCTTCTGAGGCACGTCCTTGGAAGCTTTACTGGAATTTCTAATCTTGCAGCCAATATAGTAGCCTCTTCAAACCAGAATTCATGGTAAACTTCGATGTTGTCCATAATCTCGTTCAAGGAATGCAGGACTGCTGTTAAACTGCTTGCAGCGAAAAATACATCCAGGGTCTGTCCTTGCAAATTTTTCCCAAAGGCTCTAGTGAAGGACAGCGCATTTTTTAAAATCACTAATGTAACAACAAATTCAAAGTCTGCCAAACTCTCAGAAATCATGTATGCCTCAAAGGCAATATCATTGTTCCACCTGAAACTTTCATTTTCGTTTACACTATCCACACACAGTAGCAAGGATTCTAGCAGGTCAACAGCTGTATCAAAAGCATCATGCCTTTCTGTCCATTGAGTGCGGCAAAGCTCTCGAAGTTCATTTGCTTTATCTTCATTATTTTGATAAACAACAGAAATTGAATTCTCCAATTCTGCCAAAAGAAGTGGGGATTTTGAGAAAAATGTATCTATTTTTTTCAAAGTCAATAGCACAATCTGAACACTGGGAAGTGGTAAACCTTTTGCCAACCAGATATTAAGGGAACAAGAAGAACATGGAGTACATACTGCCAATGGATATTTCTCCATGAGCTTGGCGCCAACGGCTTTTATTTTGACTGCATGGTGTCCAGAACAAACATGAGCTTGACCTCTGCAATATTCCATATTAAGTCCCCATTTTTCTGTGATTTCAGCATGTAGCCTTTCAGCTAAAGTGTCTTCATCTGCTTCACAAGGAAAAAAACCTATGAACTCCTCACGCAGGTTGTTTGCCTCATCTACAAACCTCAAAAACAAAGGAAGATGGCATTCCCCTGTGACTTCTACTACATCATCTGTGACAAGAGAGAAAAAGCGGCATTCTCTGACTTCCCTAAGGACTTCTTCACGAATGCAGCTCTCACAAATCTCCATCATTTGTTTTTGCTGCAAAATAGGGCAGTATTCCACATTCACTGCAGTCATTTCAAATCTTTTCCTCAAAATTTCATCACCTGCATTTATGCGGTACTCAAGGAGAGCTTGAAAATTACTGGGAGTGAAAGATTCACTGTCTTCTTCCTCATCACCATGCCCATCCAAGGGGATATTCTGCTTTCCCATCATGACTAAGATTTCAAACAACGACTTAAGATAATCTTTGATTTCCTTTTCTTCTGGAGTTAATGGTACTAGGTCCTCCTCACTTTCTTCACATTCGTGAGTCTGATTTTGTAGACTGCTTTCATGTTCCTTGTTCAACTGTTCCTGTTCAGCTAAAATTTCAACTAAAACAAAGAAAAATATCAAATGCTATGGAGAAGATTTAAAATGATGCAACACAACTCTTTTATGTAGTGCCTTTAATGGCAAGTAACACTATAAGGAAATCTGCATGTAAAGTATAGATGAATAAAATGCATATTTAAATAGTCTAAACATGAGCATGTTAGTGGGACTTGAATTAGCAGCATTATGTTGGTAGTGAGAAGTCAAGAAAAATGACACCTTTTATTGACCAACTAGAAAGATTACAATATGCAAGCTTTCGAGGCAACTCAGGCCCCTTCTTCCATCTCGCCTGAAGAAGGGGCCTGAGTTGCCTCGAAAGCTTGCATATTGTAATCTTTTTAGTTAACCAATAAAATATGTAATTTTTCTTGACGTCTCACTACATCCATAATAGCTAACACAGTACAACACCCTAATACTACAGCATTATGTTGGCAAATACAACTCTATGCTACTAAGATGTGTTCTTTTGATTCCATGCCCTTTAATACCATTATATCAGTTTACTGTTGGTTAGTTTATTATGCATATGACATTTTATAATAATTTAACCTTCACCAGTAAACAGCAATACAATTAATTTAATACAATACACAATTAAAAGCTCACACCAACTATGTCAGTTACAATTTTCCAAATAAAAAATATACATGTTTCTTGGGTAGGGGTTGAATTTTTGTTTTTGTTAACTTTTGTTTTTTTCTCATTATTTCTCTGGTGTTGCTTCTAGATTGATTTAGAAGTATCTTGTTGCATAAGTTCTGCAAATTGTATCTGCCTGATTGGATACTATGTTACCTTCTTGAAATAAAATTAATAAACAAATTTCAGCAAAGGGAAATACAGCTTTTATTTCTCAAATATCCAAGCATAAAACAAAAGTGGAGAAACCTTATTCCTATTTTGTTTCACCTGAACAGCCCGATTCATTGTTATGTTGATACTCGACAGAAGATGGAGGAGGGAAGGAAAAAAAAACACATCTCCATCTACTGTACATGTTATTCTTCAATTGCTTCTAGGAATTGCTAGTATTGTCTTTCCTTCCTATGCAAGTTAACGAAGGTCATCCAAGCATTTTATTGGTTTTAACCAAATCACACTTTTATTTTACGATAGTGTTTAAAACCATACTATATCAAAATAGATACTCACGCCTTCTTTCTTTCATCTTTCTTAGCTCTTCTTCAGTCTGCAAAAAAATACAATATAAATAAATTAAAAACTTAGCTCCTTGAGTTAGAAAAAATGCATACTAAATCTGAACTGCATATAGGTTTACATCACTATCTATTAAACACATAAAATTCTAAACAACATGCATTTCATCAGAAATACCACTCGATCTTGACTTGCTTTGTTCTTCAAAACACTCTAGAGTAGAGATTACAAGATCTAAATTTGTTCAAAGTTGGATCTTCTTATCTAACTGCTCTAAAATTGTACAAATTCTTCAAGAAAGCAACATTGTTTACCATTATAAGCATTAATTAATTCAATTATTTTTAATGTAAAACATGGTAACTTTTACTCAATCTATTGCAAAATAATTATCAGCAATTATCATCAATAACAGATAATGTGTAATAATGATGATTCCAAATATAAAGCATATTCTTTAGACATTACCACTTATTCAACTATATAAAAAATAACTTCTGGTGAATGACTGCCCACTATGTTCAGCAATTTGTTACATGAAATGTATTACAATAAAATAAGTAAATGTAATATAAAAGTCCATTTCAGACAGTGAACAGGCAAGTTATTAATTAAAGAGCATACATCTGTCAGATATACTACAGTTTTTTAGATGTTATATAGATATTGGTACATATAGCACAAATTTGGTACAGATGAATTAATTTGGTACAGGAACACACCAAACATTATACACTACAGTCAGAAAAATGACAAAATAACCACACATTTTGAAGGATATATACAACCTTTGAGATATTCAAAATCGCCGCAATTTTACATTGAAGAACCTTATTCTGAAATTGTTCCACAATTTCCAGGAGTAGTCTTTTGCAGACTGGTACACCTCTGTCCATCTTTACTTAAGCGAGCCTCTGCCTCTCTAAGATGCTTTTTTATAACCAGTCATTTTACTGACCTGTTGCCAATTGACCTTATTAGTTGCAAAATGTTCCTCCTGCTCTTTCTTTTTAGTACCACTTACTTTTCCAGCCTTTTTTTTTGCCTGTGTCTCAACTTTTCTGAGATGTGTTGTTGCCATCAAATTCAAAATGAGCTAATATTTTTCACGAAATAGTAAAATTTCTCACTTTCAACATTTGATATGATTTCTATGTTCTATTGTGAAAAAAATATGGGTTTATGAGTTTTGCAAACCACTTCATTCTGTTTCTATTTACATTTTACAACGCATCACAACTTTTTTGGAATTAGGGTTATAAAAAAACCTGTACATAATTAATGCAGACATGTAGACAGATTTTTAAAAATATATACAACTTTTCTCACTGACAAATAACCATTCAATACTACAGTTATGTTTACAACTATTAGGATATGTTTTCAAATATACCATACAAAATACAAATAATTAAGACAAGATGGGTTTTATAAACAGTCTGTTACAATCTTCCATTTAACATGTGTGATTTTACTGAAAAACACCAATACATACAAATTCTTTAATTCTCTTTCGGTGTCGACTATGTGGATTATTAAGATGACTGGTCAGGTCGAAAATAGTAGGTACAGCATTGTCCTTCAGAACAGTTCTATAAGGACTCTGGAAAGTAAGCACAAACATATGCAATTTAAATTTGAACAACTGCCTAATATTACTTTAGAGGTTATGTATGAATTAATATTAGTTTAATAATTAATGTCAATTATCATTCATTAATATAATTAATAATCTTTGGAAACACTCTTTTTAAAAGGCCAAAAAACTTTTAACTTACACTTTTACATATCATTGAAGGCTCAAAATGCTTTGCACATAGTCTGTAATGCTTATTTAGTTGATCTGAAGTTTTATCTTCCAAATCAGCTCTTCGACAATTTTCCACCCACAGTTTACATCTGCTTCAAAAACAATAAAAGAATATATTCAAGATTAGATGTACTTTAAACTATTCCTCTTTTATGTAAAAACTTAAAATTATAGTAAACATTTGCAATATCTTCATTTATATAAACAATAATGCTATATTATTACTGTGAACTAAAATATATTAACATAAAAAAATATATAATATTATTAAGACTCAGAAAGAAAGAAATCAATAAGATTTTCTGTTTTACAACAGTGCTTACATTAACATGTCTTGTGTCATACCTTCTATGATGGAAGTGTACAAAAGTCCCTGCAACAATTTGACACAAGTTCTCCACTACTGAGTGAACAATTATTTTATCTGCCGAGCTTTCAAGGAATATAAGAAAAATATGAAATCATCTGAAATATCAATAAATACCACTCCTGTCATACTATGTAGAAAATACTTGATTCAAAGCTTAATCAAATAAGAATAGACACAAAATTTCAAGATTTCTTGGAACACCCAAGAAATTGTAAAAATCTTAATAACTTCTTTCCCAGTTAAAAAATAAGTGGTTATTGCTGGGGCTTTCAGATCAAATGTCATTAGCTGAACAGAATTTGAATGTATTCTAAAAAGATATCATTCACAGGCAAAAAAATGATATCCGAATGTAAAAGAACAGTAGTTAATTTTACATCCTATTTCCTTCAGTATTAGACATGTTATGCAATACTGTGGAAATTCTAAGATATGTGTTTGCACACCTTTTCAGAATATTGAATAGTTAGCTTGTATCGTCATTATTAAAATGCACAGTCTTCTGTTTCTTAAGCATACACCTTCACAGTGCATTTTAGGCCAGATATTTTACTCCCTGCACTGCTTTTAGATATACGGTTGTATGAAGAATTAATTTTTAAATGCCTTGTTTGACATGCTAAAAGAATCATCTATTGTAGTTCATTCTTGAACCTGAGATCCCCGACTTACTGTTGGATTATGCTAGAAATGTTATGCATCCATCAGAGCAACAAAAAGCTGGTTTAGCACCTTATGAATGACCATCGAAAATAAGTACCATACCTTTGACTTTCCTTCAAAAATTATAATGCATTTCAGTGTTTCTTTCCTAGAGAAAAATGTAGGGGTGGGCTGCCTCTTCTACAAAATTATAGAAATAACACAAATCTATAATCATTTGCCAGGCATTGCTTAATATTTAAAGAAATCCACACCATGAAAAATGTGCACATTGGGATGGCTTCTTAGTTACTAGACAGATTATTGCTGCCCTTGTCTATATAGATGGCTTTGTGGCCAACAAGCAGTTAAATGATACCGTGTTGGTGCTCCACCCCCATGTTTGGATCTCTTCAGAAACACAAATCAAAACAAGTCTCTTATAATAATTCAGGAAGAAGAAGCAGACAACCCAGCATTCAGAGGAGTAGATTTATATAATTAATTAATTAACACATAAGGAGAAGGCTATTTTTACTTTAATAATTTGTTAGAGATTCTGTATGGTCCAACTTTAAAGGTAATGCTCACTGTGTACTTTGGATGTTTTAGCAGACCATACAACAGCAATATAATATCATATGTTGTTTAAATACAGTATTGTGCAAAAGTTTTAGGCAGGTGTGAAAAAATGCTGTAAACAAAGAATGCTTTCAAAAATGGAAGTGTTAATCATTTATTTTCATCAATCAACAAAATGCAGTGAATGAACAAAAGAGAAATCTAAATCAAATCAATATTTGGTGTGACCACCCTTTGCCTTCAAAATAGCATCAATTCTTCTAGGTACACTTGCACACAGTTTTTGAAGGAACTCGGCTGGTAGGTTGTTCCAAACATCTTGGAGAACTAACCACAGATCTTCTGTGGATGTAAGCTTCCTCACATCCTTCTGTCTCTTCATGTAATCCCAGACATACTTGATGATGTTGAGATCAGGGCTCTGTGGGGGCCATACCATCACTTCCAGGACTTCTTGTTCTTCTTTACGCTGAAGATAGTTCTTAATGACTTTGGCTGAATGATTGGGGTCGTTGTCCTGCTGCAGAATAAATTTGGGGCCAATCATACGCCTCCCTGATGGTATTGCATGATGGATAAGTATCTGCCTGTACTTCTCAGCATTGAGAACACCATTAATCCTGACCAAATCTCCAACTCCATTTGCAGAAATGCAGCCCCAAACGTTCAAGGAACCTCCACCATGCTTCACTGTTGCCTGCAGACACTCATTATTGTACTGCTCTCCAGACCTTTGATGAACAAACTGCCTTCTGCTACAGCCAAATATTCAAAACAGGGGGGGCTCCGCCCCCTGCTCGCTTCGCTCGCCTACCCCCGGCGTTGGGTATCCTGAAATACATTAGTTGAGGTCATTTGTCTTGGAGCCATGCCCGCTTTGCTTGCGGCATATCAGACGCGCGTTGTAGGCGCCTGCGTTCGTTGATTTTATCCAGGCGGGCTCGTGTTTGTATATCCGTCAGTCGAGCTCGTTTGTTTTGAACCCGTGCCTGGTTTGCTTCCGCAGTTTCAGACGCGCGTTGTAAGCGCCTGAGTTCATTGATCTTATCCAGGTGGGCTAGTGTTTGTATCGTTGAGCTGTATTGTGTTTGCATTCGGTGTAAAGTGTTCAGCGGTTTGTACAATCCCAAGCAGCACATTATTCCTAACTTCACTCCGCAGTAGTGCCACTCACAATAGGGCGGTGATGCCTGCGCCTTCCGCAGTAGTGCCACTCACAATATGGCGGTGACGCCTGCGCCTTCACTCATTGTGGACCTGTGGGGCCTCTGTAGCCTCTTCCGTTTGATTCTGGGCTGCAGCGCAGAATCCTCTTTTTTGTGTGGCTGTGTCGGTAGTCGTTAGTTATGGGCGCGTTGTTGCTTCATTTCTCATCCACGTCAGTTGAGCTCTTTCATTTTTTGGCCATAACTCCTTCGTGCGCGGTGGATATGACTTCGCTTGTGGTTTATGCGCAGTGTGTCTCATGGTCCCATCACCGTGTACCTGCGTCCATGCCATCTGGTTTACCATTCTCGGTTAGTAATATGGATTTTGACTCATCAGTCCAGAGCACCTGCTGCCATTTTTCTGCACCCCAGTTCCTATGTTTTCGTGCATACTTGAGTCGCTTGGCCTTGTTTCCATGTTGGAGGTATGGCTTTTTGGCTGCAACTCTTCCATGAAGACCACTTCTGGCCAGACTTCTCCAGACAGTAGATGGGTATACCTGGGTCCCACTGGTTTCTGCCAGTTCTGAGCTGATGGCACAGCTGGACATCTTCTGATTTCAAAGGGTAATAAGCTTGATGTGTCTTTCATCTGCTGCACTAAGTTTCCTTGGCCGACCACTGCGTCTACGATCCTCAACGTTGCCCGTTTCTTTGTGCTTCTTCAAAAGAGCTTGAGCAGCACATCTTGAAACCCCAGTCTGCTTTGAAATCTTTCTCTGGGAGAGACCTTGCTGATGCAGTATAACTACCTTGTGTCTTGTTGTTGTGCTCAATCTTGCCATGACATGAAACTGTCTTCCACAACCTCACCTTGGTAGCAGAGTTTGGCTGTTCCTCACCCAGTTGTAAGCCTCCTACACAGCTGTTTCTGTTTCAGTTAATGACTGTGTTTCAACCTACGTGTGACATTGATGATCATTAACACCTGTTTGGTATAATTGGTTGATCATACACCTGACTATAATCCTACAAAATCCCTGACTTTGTGCAAGTGTACCTATAAGAATTGATGCTGGTTTGAAGGCAAAAGGTAGTAACACCAAATATTGATTTGAATAGATTTTTCTTTTGTTTGCTCACTTTGCATTTTGTAAATTGATAACAATAAAAAATCATTATTTATATTTCTGAAAGCATTCTTTGTTTATAGCATTTTTTCACACCTGCCTAAAACATTTGCATAGTACTATATATCTACAGTACAGTATATAGTCTTTTGCATTGAATGATTACATAGCCACAGACTTAATAACCAGATTTCCTTGAGATTTTCCTGCACTGATAAACAAGTCACATTATTTGTTCATTACTGTGCAGACCCTCAATCCAATTTATTTGTTCAGCTAAATGTCATGAATGACTTTTGGACAATGAAGGAATACTGATAGCCCTGCAAACAACCTTCATGCCAAACACGCCTCTGTATTTTCCAAACCAGCCCTATCAATTACAGGTTTGTGGCGGCACAAGAAGTAAAAGTGTAACACAAACACAACAGACTGATACCCAATTTATATATATTTATTTCATTATTGGCTGTCAGTATTTTTTTCCTTTAACTTTAAATTGGCCGGTTGCAGGCATTGAACATCATAGCTTTGTGTTCAGATAGTGACTCAACCAAAACTTTGTCATAGTATGCGGTTTCATCCAAGTATTCAAAAACTACAACTGTTGTTGTTTCATCTTAACATTGTTCCCATGACACTTATTACTCAGGTTTGCCCGTATAATAGCTTATTGCAATTGTAAATGGGAAAATGAGAAATGAGTTTAGTTCATTATGCTATTCTATATAAAATAATTAAAAATCATTATGATGGAACATTTAGTACATTCATTTGTTTCACTTATGGAACACATATAGACTCTAGTCACTTATTTTATACAAAAAGACAGAGGCAATGATATTACTTCTAGAGTCTCAAAATGAAGCACAGCTGGCAATGTTTTTAACATGTTTAACCAATCACCAGAGTTTTTTTTTGTTTCTTATTTGCATTACAGGCAGTAAAAGGTAAAAGAGAATACTGTTTTTGTGAACAGTTGTATTTTCAAGTTGCAGGTTCGAGTTTTCACTAGAGGTGTAAAAAAATATCGATACACTTGAGTATTACAATATTATGTTTTTTGATATTCCATCGATTCTCAAAAACATAATATCGACTTTTAATTACTAGTTTACATACAAAGTTACAAAGGCACACAGTTCATTTTGCGTTAATGTCAATGTCAATTTATTTATATAGCACATTTAAAACAAACAGAGTAATGCTGTGGCCAAAGTGCTTTACAAAAATAGAACAAATTAACATAAAACATAAATAGAAATAAAATATATGAACATAAAATAAAATACATAATAAACAGAAGTAATGTTATATACATAAAAAATAGAAGTAATGTTATATAATCACAAAGAGGAAACCATCAGTATTACTGAAGGTCACGGAATGCAAGTGAATAGAAATGAGTCTTTAATCTTGTTTTAAACAGTTCAATTGTAGACGACTCCTTTATATGATGAGGTAAAGAGTTCCACAGGCGAGGCGCAACAGCTGCAAAAGCCCTATCCCCCTTGGTTTTACACTTGGAACGAGGGACAACCAGAGACAGCTGACCAGAAGATCTAAGCACTCTGGATGGCTGGTGTAAAACACACAATTTGGATAAATAGGCAGGAGCAAGCCCATGTAAAGATTTAAAAACTAGCAGCAAGATTTTAAAATCAATTTGAAAACTGACAGGCAGCCAGTGTAAAGAAGCTAAAATAGGAGAGACAGAGTCATACTTTCTTGCCCCAACCAGAAAGCGAGCGGCAGCATTTTGGACCAACTGTAACCTGTATATCAGGGATTTGTTAATCCCAGAATACAGCGAGTTGCAGTAATCGAGGCGAGAAAAAATAAACGCTTGAGTAGCTATCTCAAGATCCCTAGAAGATAAAAAAGGCTTTATCTTACCTAATAGACGAAGTTGGAAAAAGCAACTCTTTACTACAGAATTTACTTGTTTCTCAAAAGAGAGGTTACTATCAAAGGTAACACCAAGATTGCGGACTTGAGGTTTGGAAAAGACAGAGAAAGAGCCGAGAAGTCCAAGACCAATTTGGGCTTTAGCTGATGGACCCACTATAAGCACCTCCGTTTTATTTTGATTTAGATCAAGAAAATTATTAGCCATCCAGGATCTTAATTCAGACAGACAGTTGTGGAGTTGATTTGTTGTAGAGTTGCAGACAGGAATATAAACCTGAGTATCATCAGCATAGCAGTGAAAAGAAATGTTAAATTTCCTAAAAATCACTCCAATAGGGTGAAGGTATATGGAGAATAAAATAGGACCCAAAATGGATCCCTGAGGAACACCATATTTAAGACGAGCAGTAGATGAAGAAGAGGAATTAAAAGTCACTGAAAAGTGTCTACCAGTTAAATATGATCTGAACCAGTTAAGAGCAGCCCCTTTAAGCCCAACAAGATGTTCAAGCCGCAACAGCAATATCTCATGGTCAATAGTGTCAAAGGCAGCGGACAGGTCAAGGAGGAGAAGGACTGCCGCATCACCTGAGTCAGTAATAAGAGAGATGTCATTGAACACTTTCAGGAGTGCCGTTTCAACACTATGATAACGCCTAAAGCCAGATTGGTAGATCTCAAATAAATTATTGGAGTTAAGGTGATCAACCAATTGATTATAAATAATTCTTTCTAGAATTTTAGCCAGAAATGGCAGTTGGGAAATTGGACAAAATTAGCTAAAACTCCAGGATCTAATTCTGCCTTTTTTAGACAGGGACAGACTGCAGCATGTTTAAAAAAAGAGGGCACAACCCCCGAACTAATAGAATCATTGATGATGGCTAATAAGGGTGAGCCCAACACATCAAAGGCTTCCACTAAGAGACGTGGTGGTACAATATCCAGAGGACTGGGGGCTGGTTAAGGGAGTCAATAGTTCTTTTTAGCTGTGAAAGTGAGACTAGATCAAAGGATTCTAAGACAATGTCATGATTAACAGTGTAAAGTTCATAGCCCCTTTGAACAATGCCATGGCGGATAGTATTGATTTTGCTGACACTGGTCACATGAATGAACAATGCTATTTGATCCCATCGCAGAGTGGGGGTGAATGGCCGCATTAATTGAAGTAAATAAGACCCTAGGATTCTTTGAATGACGGGATACTAAATCGGCAAAGAAATTTTGTTTCGTTATCTTAACTTCAGCCTGGAAATTGAAAAGAGAAGTCCTAAAAATCTGTTTAGAGACAATCAGTCCATCTTTTTTCCAACACCGTTCAGCAGTTCGACAGGTGCGGTGCAGTGATCGTGTATTTTCATTTAGCCAGGGAGCAGGTCTACCCTTATTACTGCGTATCTTGGGCGGAGCAATTGAGTCTAAAATCGTTTTACAGGAAGAATTCAATTTTACGACAGAATCATCGATACCATTATTTTGGTCGTGCACATAAAGACTAGAGAAAATGGTTTTAAAATCAGATATAATAGAAGAATTTAAAAAGCGCGAGCAGCGTGGGGGACAGCTATTAGTCGGGACATTGACAGTAATATTCAGATTCATCATTATAGAAAAATGTTCAGTAAAAGAAACATCACATAAATCAATATTATTCACTGAAATATCACAAGTAAGAACGAAATCGAGGGTGTGACCGAGAGAGTGGGTTGGCGGATTAATATGCTGTATAAAATCAAATGAGTCCAAAAGTGATAAAAAGTCATTGACCAAAGGTTTCGATTGACAACAAACGTCAATGTTGAAATCACCAACAATAAGAACTTTATCGTGAGAGAGGGTGATATCAGCCAAGAGATCAGAGAATTCAGAGATGAAAGTTTCATTAATTACAGGAGGTCTATAAACCATGGCAAACAGCAGAGAAAGGGAGCTGCACACTTCGAAAAGTTGAAGTTCGAAGCTGCTAAACGGACCCCTTGTAAGGCTCCGACACAAGAACATACTTTTAAAAATAGTGGCAATGCCCCCCCCCACGACGAGTCAGGCGAGGAGAGTTTAAAAATGAATAACCTGGTGGAGTCATGTCAGTAAAACAAGAAGAGTCACCATTTAAAATCCAAGTCTCAGTGATGAAGAAGAAATCCAGATTATTTGAGGTAATAAAGTCTTGCAGAATAAAAGTTTTATTAGACACTGATCTCACGTTCAAGAGAGCAGCCTTGATAGATGTAGAAGAGCTCGTTGCGGGATGAGCACAGGTGAGCGTGTGAAGATTAGCAGTGTTTACTACTCGATTGCAGGCCGAGGAAAAGTGATGCTGTCTTGAAATGGAGAAATTAAATTCGGTGTCCAGTGCCCATGAACCAGTGATGGAGTCCTGAGCAGGAGAAGATGGGTCATAGACGACTCGCAGGCATCGGGAATCAAAGCTCTGGGACTTAAGTCGGCGTTGTTTAACAGCAATTCCGGCTCTTTTCCCACGACGGCGGCGGGTGCGTTTGCGTCTCCGAGGGGCATTCAACTCACTGATACAGGTGAACACCAGCGTCCAGGTGAAGACGTCAGGAGATGAATAAAACAAAGGTGGAGGTTCACAAAAAATCCAACAAGGAGATGAAAATTGAGAGGAAAGCAAGCCAGAAAATATGTTTAGTAAAGACTCACGATCATAGGACAGTGGCCGTTGGGATAAACGATACAGGAGTCTGGCTGCTCGGACTATAAGACTTAAGAACAGTTTTTACCACCAGGCCATTCGACTCCTCAACAGCAACACCTGAACACTTACATACACTTACATGACACCTACATTACATTACATCTACATTGCACTACTCACACACAAATTGTACCTGCACACACTCTGAATACTGACTGGAACATGCATCTGCACTTTATGGAATATGCATCTGTACTTATAAAGCATTATCTGTGCAATAACTGTCATTTGTACTTGCTGCTCATTCAACTCATATTGCTCTATAACTTCTTTTAAAACGTACACATTTTATTTTATATAGCTAGTCTATTTTTAACTTGTAATTTTTTTTTTTTTTTTTTTAGCTTTATTGGATCTAGGCTGAGTGACTTGTTTTTCTCGTCATACACATTTCATTGTATGTTGACCCTGTGTTAACCTATGTATGACAAATAAACCTAAACATAAAACATAAAAACAAAGTTAAAACATAGACTAGAGAGACGAGCAGACGGCCAGCCACACCAGTCCGCGCCATCTACGTCGCCATCTACATCGTTGTGTTTAAACCCCCGAACACAAGACAGCAGCTAACTTAACAACATAAATTGAGACAGGAAGTAGCGTAAGGTTGACGTATGTAGGCTTTCAATATTCAGGCGTGCGGATCTGGCAGACAACGTGGATCGTGCGGTGACAAACCGAGCTGACTAGTAACACGACAACCGATGGCTGAATCCAGAGGAGTTAGACCGGCTCCTGCGGCGTACAGAGCGGAAGTATGGGCTCATTTTGGCTTTGACAATAAAGAAGGCACTAAGGAGATTGACAACAGCCATGCCATCTGCAAATTGTGCCATGCCAAAATCAAATATTTGGGGAACACAACAAATCTGAGAGCACACTATTCTGATGTACAGCTAAAGGAGCAGCAAATGGCAAGCTGTAAAAAAGCGGATCCCTCTCAACTGACTATGGAACAAGTTCACACATTGAAGTTAGCACCGACCTCAACTCATGCAAACAAAATAACTCAGTCAATACTCTACTTCATTTGCAAAGATATGCTCCCTCTGAGTGTTGTAAAGAATGAAGGCTTCCGAAATATGGTGAATACGATGGAGCCTTGTTACAAAATACCCTCCCGACAACACATCACTAACATCACTGTGCCCAAGTTGTACGAGGAGGTAAAAATGAGGGTACTAGAATCTCTCAACTCAGCTGTGAGAGTCGCTTTGACATGCAATGCTTGGACATCAAGGGCCACTGAATCATTCGTAACAATAACAGCACATCACATAACGGATGAGTGGAAGCTGAACTCGTATGTGCTACAAACAAGAGCTATGCGTGACAGCCACACAGGAGAGAACATCTCAGCATTACTAAAGGAGGCCGTTCATGAATGGCAACTGGAAGCGAAAGAGCCTGTCATTGTAACAGACAATGCATCCAATATGAACGTTGCGGCTTTACTTGCAGAGATCACATATGTACGATGTTTTGCACACAGCCTGAATCTTGCCTCACAGAAAGCACTGAAATTGCCAGCCGTGGAACGACTGCTCAGCAGGATCAGACGTGTTACAAGCTTTTTCAAACGCAGCACCATAGCCAGCCACCAGCTAAAAGACAAACAAGATCTACTTCAGCTACCAAAACACAGGTTAATCACAGACATTGTCACAAGGTGGAACAGCTCTTATGACATGATAGAAAGATTTTTAGAACAACAACCAGCCATCTGTGCAGCACTCCTGTCAACAGAGGTCAGAAACTGTGAAAAGGATATCTTCACACTGAGTGAGGCTGACATCACATGTGCTGAGGAAGTGCTCAAGGCACTCAAGCCAATGAAAGATGCCACCTTGGTAATGTCAGAGGAGAGTATGCCCACTCTATCTATCATGGCACCACTTTACGCAAAGCTTGTTATGAGCTCAGAGGAAAGACTGGATGACACACAGGTAGTGAAGGATATCAAGGATGCAATAGCACAAGATCTGGGAAAGAGATACTGTATGCCAATGAGAGGGAAACACAGTGCATGGCATCAGTTCTTGATCCTAGGTTTAAGGATCTACCTAATCTCTCTGAAGCAGAGATTAATGAGACCTACTCCAAAATGACTGATGCTGTGGAGGTTTCTATAAAAAAAGCAACATAATGTAAGTAAATAAATTAATAAATTAGTCTGTTTGTTTTTATTATATACAATGCAATTTAGTTTTAATAGCTGGACATGGATAATTATGTAGAAAAGTAGAACTGTGTACTAGGATGAATTTGGGTTCAGAAATTTGTACTGTGGTAGTACATTTACTGTAAAATTAATTTTGATATACAGTAATCCCTCCTCCATCGCGGGGGTTGCGTTCCAGAGCCACCCGCGAAATAAGAAAATCCGCGAAGTAGAAACCATATGTTTATATGGTTATTTTTATATTGTCATGCTTGGGTCACAGATTTGCGCAGAAACACAGGAGGTTGTAGAGAGACAGGAACGTTATTCAAACACTGCAAACAAACATTTGTCTCTTTTTCAAAAGTTTAAACTGTGCTCCATGACAAGACAGAGATGACAGTTCCGTCTCACAATTAAAAGAATGCAAACATATCTTCCTCTTCAAAGGAGTGTGCGTCAGGAGCAGATCATGTCACAGAGATAGAGAAAAGCAAACAAATCAATAGGGCTGTTTGGCTTTTAAGTATGCGAAGCACCACGGCACAAAGCTGTTGAAGGCGGCAGCTCACACCCCCTCCGTCAGGAGCAGAGAGAGACAGAGTTTGTTTTTCAATCAAAAATCAATACATGCCCTTCGAGCTTTTAAGTATGCGAAGCACCGTGCAGCATGTCGTTTCAGGAAGCAGCTGCACAAAAGATAGCAACGTGAAGATAATCTTTCAGCATTTTTAGACGAGCGTCCGTATCGTCTAGGTGTGCGAACAGCCCCCCTGCTCAATCCCCCTACGTCAGGATCAGAGAAAGTCAGCGCAACAGAGAGAGAAAAGTAAGCTGGGTAGCTTCTCAGCCATCTGCCAATAGCGTCCCTTGTATGAAATCAACTGGGCAAGCCAACTGAGGAAGCATGTACCAGAAATTAAAAGACCCATTGTCCGCAGAAATCCGCGAACCAGCAAAAAATCCGCGATATATATTTAAATATGCTTACATATAAAATCCGCGATGGAGTGAAGCCGCGAAAGGCGAAGCACGATATAGCGAGGGATTACTGTACTTTATTAATCCCTCAAGATAAATTCTCTTTTCTCATGACCTTTGGTGGTCAGAGCACCGGTTTAGCCATTGTACTGTGCCCCAGAGCAATTTTCAAGTTAAGGGCCCAACAGAGTAGGACCCCTTCTGCTAGTAATGGGATTTGAACCAGCAACCTTTCAGATACCAATAAAGATCTTTAGCCACAGAGCTGCCAATACTAGTTTGATTTGGTGCTTTGATGTTTTTCAACAGCAAGATGAGGTAGACAGTTTGGTGGAGGAGATTGACCAATCACAGGAAGCTGATCACCCACCTTACTACAAGTATGGCTCTTCCTCCATGCCACCCATGAAAAGACCAAGGAGCTCAAGTGCACTGGCTGACTTACTTGGAGCTACATTTGCCCCTGCCAAAGATAATGCTGCACCAAAATCTGCACATGATTCTGCTGCAGCTGAGATCAAGAGGTTTAGAGAAGAAACCCCTTTGCCACTCCAAGAAAACCCTCTCAGGTGGTGGAAGGAACATGAGCATGAGTACCCTCAGTTATCCAGAGTAGCAAAGTGTTTCCTTTGCATTCTTGGCACAAGCTTCTCCGCGGAGAGAGTTTTCCCCACCGCAGGAGACATTGTTACCGCACAAAGAAGTGTTCTGAAAGCTGGGCATGTTGATCAGCTCATCTTCCTCCACAAAAACCTTTACATACATACAAACTGTAATAACACATGTGATCCAAGTTTAAGATCTGAAAATGTTCACTATCGAAATATATGTATTTTCTTACATTTGTTTAATATTTTCTTTAGGAATCCTGCAAGCACTTTTAATTTTCACTGATATATGCAGTTGTAGTTCCTTTTTACAGATTGCAGACAATATAGTGTTATGATTTTAGATGTTACAGGGACAATGTATTTTCTTTTATTAAATACTTGAACTTGAAAATTAAAAAAATAGAATGTGAACCTTTAAAGCAGAATTTAATATATATACTGTCTGTATATATACAGTATGTACTGTATGTAACACTGTTTGATATATTTTTTTTAATTTTCTTAATTTATTTACCTAAAGATTCCTGTAAGCACTTTTATTTTTTTACTGATATTCTGTAAACAAATGTTAATTCTTTTGTTCAGATTACAGTGCAATGATGTTATGCATTTTCTTATAAACTATTTGAAACACAGTATGGCATACTGTGAACCTTTAAAGCAGGATCAAAAAGTACAGTGATTTTTTTTAGTGATATAGGAACATGTTAATTCCTTTCCTCAGATTGCACAAAAGGTATTGTTATGATGTCTGATGTTATAGGGACTGTGATAAATGTAGTTGCAGATCCCACTGTTCTGATTGCATAAAAAAGTAAACTTTTTTTACTCAGATTTTATGTATATGATGGTGTGTTCTTTATACTATGACAGTTTTCCTAAAATTAGATTTAAAAAAATTGCAATACATCACTTTGCTTACAGCATTGCAATATATTGTATTGTTATCCCTGTATTATAATATATATCCATCCATCCATCCATCCATTTTCCAACCCGCTGAATCCGAACACAGGGTCACGGTATATCGTATCGCAAAATTTTTGCCAATACAGAGCCCTAGTTTTCACGTGTGTCTTTCAAAAATGCCACATGAGCCATAAGCACTTTATACTTTACAAAAGCACAACGAGAAAAAAAAATTTAAAACATCATACAGTGTTTTCCTACATAATGTTCAAGACAAAGTCATATTTTTCCTTTATTTACCACTCTATTCCACAGTTTAAAATTACAAATCAATCAATTCAGATGTGATGAAAGTCCACATTGCAGGCTTTAATTTAAGGGTACCTGCATATGTTTTGGTCACACCATGCATAAATTACAACACTTTTTATACATGGTGTGCCCATTTTAGGGCACTATAATGCTTGGGTCAATGAAGGAATTTTGCACTGTAATTGATAGTAACTAGAAAAATCGACATGAAGTATAAATGTGCATGTAGCCCCTAGAATATTTGAAATATGCATGAGTATATTAGAATATACGCATATTTTATTATGAATATTCAAACATTAATTGTTGGCTAATTTGACAGCCCTCGTTTTGACTGAAGTTGGCATGGAACAATTTTAGAAGTTGATTTTCTGCAGTACTACAGTACCCTACCAGCTGAAGGTTTTGTTTTCATCTCCTCCTTGCATAGGACTCTGACTTATACCATTACAACTATTAAAAGATTTCTTGTACACATTTTGGTCTAATCTTTTTGTATGAAAATGTGCTATATAAATAAATATTGATGTTTAAAAAAAGAGATTACTTTTCTTATTTTCAGAAGCAAACTACCAGGAATCAGTTGGACAGTCTGCAAAAATTTGACACACACAAAGCAAATTGCAACCGCCTGCATTAAAACATGAACCAGAGACTGAAGACGTGCTGTTCTCGGTGCATTGCATAGATAATCTACAGGCAAGTTGAACCCTCATTTGGACAATTCATTTTAATAAAATTGATTACAACCTGCCTGAAGAAGGGGCCTCAGTTGCCTTGAAAGCTTGCATAATATAATCGGTTCACTTAGCCAAAAAAAATTCATTTTGCTTGGCTTCTCATTGCATACATAATGGCTCACAAGGTACAACACCCTACTACTTACTTACAAAAATGTTACAAGTGAAACTTCAATTTTCAGTAAACATGGTCAGGAGCAAAACGCAAAATTGATAGCTTAATTTTTATGTATTTTATGAAAGAGAGGCATAGGCCTTCATTAAGCAATCACACAGTGGCAGACTATAAATAAAAGGAAGGCACAGAATGCATACTTAATAAAACAATGTTTAATGGATATTATAATGAACACTTGCCAACTACAGTCATGGCATTTTTCAGGCTTTGCTCCCAGTGTACTACCAAGATTATTTGTTTCATCCAATGGAAAGAAAGCAGCGTCATTAACTATAAATAGATGTATGGGTATATGTGCAAGTTACTCAGTAGTGCTGGTAAGCATTTGTAACTGCATCCACTATTTTAGAACGGTGAAACCACACTGGAAAGCGTATGTGCTCTAACTCTGTAAGTCACAACACAGCTTGGAGTTGCAGTGTGAAAGCTCATTTGTATATGAAAAAAAGGAAACATTAGAAAGTTCTTTTACAAATGAACTGAGAAGACAGCATATTTTAATAAAATATTTAGTCAAAAATAAAACACATAAACATACTGTAACAGTGTGTATTATGCAGCAGTCTAGTTTGGCTGTTCTGACACAAGCTTTTTCACATTAAAATGTTTATGCCTTTTTAAATAAATACATTGGAAGATTTATTTTGCTTGTATTCTTTATAACTGAAACAAAAGAAGTAGCACAAAATAAAACTCAAAATCAAACTTTACCTAAAGAAGTTATAACTAAAATGTGAATGAGTAGTATGATTATATATTGGTGTGATGACGTGATAATGATTTCAAATGGTTGTGAATTCCACCATGCTTTCATACAAGGTCCTTTGGAACCTAAGTTTTGTTCTGTGTATTTTACATTGCTACATGATTCACCTCAGTGAAAATCTGATGATGTTTTAGGTCATATTTATGCAGAAATATAGAAAATTCTAAAGGGTTCACAAGCACAACTGTAGGTGCAAGGCAAAGGGCGTACACTTGTCAGGGGGCATAAGCTTCAGAATTGGAAGTGTCAAAACTGTTTTCAGAACATTGCAAAACTGAACAGAGTCTCTGAACACTCTAAGGTGGTAGAGAAGCATGAGGGGACCCAATGGGCCATGTCAAAATCAGTTCCTAGAAAGAGAGAGGTTTTGATAGTGGAGAGCCCATTCATGAGAGGGATTAAAATGCTGGTTTGCTCAACAGATAGAGAGCCTTGCACAGCGTGTTTAGGACAAGCCAAATTTAGAACAGTACATGAAAGGAAAAACAGTAGTGTAAGAACAAATATGCATGGTAACTTAAATTCTTGCCCAAAGTTAAAGTCCATCCATCCATTATCCAACCCGCTATATCCTAACTATAGGGTCACAGGGGTCTGCTGGAGCCAATCCCAGCCAGCATAGGGCACAAGGCAGGAAACAAACCCCGGGCAGGGCGCCAGCCCACCACAGTAAAGTTAAAGTGCAAAAGCAAAATAAATAACATATTAACAATTGTTTGCATTAATCCAGAAATATCAAAAATAAAACAATTGACTTTGAGTTGTATGTATCCGAGTATAGTTACATTATACAGATAACAAAAACCTGCATAAATAGCAAAGGTGGAGATGAATATAACATAGATCTGTACACATTTACAGGAAAGATAGAACAGAAAAGGAGGGGTAGTTGCTGCTTCTATCAAACAGAATTTATGTGTATGTCTTGTTCAGTTGAATGATGAGCAACATCTTAGTAAAAAAAAAATCTGGATCCAGCTGGAAAGCACTATTAATAAAAGCCATATTTTAGGAGTGTACTATAGACCCTTCCAATGCAGACAGTACTTTCAATGCACATTTCTTTAAAAATATTATTTAGGCAAGTTTTGAGGTGGTGATTATAGCCATGGGAGACTTCAATTACCCCACTATTAACTAGAATAACCTTACAATTAGCAGAATACAAGAGCAGGAGTTTTTAACTTAATCAGTGACTGTTCTATTAACACAGTATTTTAAAGCATTAATGTTTGGTGAAGCCTATCTAGATTTGGTATTTTGTAATAACCAAGCTAGAGGCAATCGATCCACTAAGGTCAATTAACCATAATATAATACAGATGTCAGTGTTTTGGAAGAGTATGGATGCAAAAACTAAAACTGTTACATTTAACTTTGGTAGGACATACTTTGAACATATACGGCAGAGTATAAAATGGATAAATTGGGATAAGCATTTAAACATTGAGACAGTATAGAAGCAATATACAATAACTGGTTTAAAAACATTTTACCTTACACCTTGCAATGTACAGTGGGTTAATGGAGAGAGAGAGGTTTAGAGCATGCGTTTACAGTGCATTGCCGCACCCACCAAACAATGAACCACCTGGATTGGGACCCAAGTGCAGCAGGTGACACCTCAGCACCACACTAGAAGAGTGTGAGGTTTTTTTACGGTGCCTGGAGTGCCAATCCTACCACCAACCCTCAGGTTTTCCCTGCAAGTTGGAGGACCTGTTTGCAGGGCTGGATCAAGATTAACATCATTCCCAGGTAGATGAAAAATAAGTTGCAATGAAAAAAACAGCTGTATAGGGTGTGTAAGACTAATAACTCCAATGCAAATTATAGGGTGTAGGACAGCATGAGAGAAACCACTAAGGAGGACATTTGGGAAGCTAAAAGGACATTAAGAGCAGAATAATGCAGAAAAGGTGAAAAATTACCTAAAGAGACTCTTTCAGTATTTTAGTAGTAAAACAACAGCCAAGGAGAAGGTGAAGTGTAACAAGAATAGTAAGTGGGAGTTAAAATATACACAAAGTAAAATTGCGAATGCTGTAAACTTGCATTTTTCTGAAGTTTTCACATGTCGGAAGTAAATAACCTCCTAGCAGTAACAAAGACTACTAAGGAAGTACTGAGTGATTTGAAGTTGTAGAGGCAGAAGTAGTGCTTAGATTAAATAGGCTGACAACTCAGCAGGAACAGGAAATAATTTATCCTCGAGTCCTTAAGGAGTTAAGTGAATACACATATAAACCCTTGATGTACATTTTTATAAAGTCACTGCGAACTGAGAAAATTCCTAAGGACTAAAAAATATCAAATAGTAAACTGTTCTATTTAAAAATGGTTACTGGACAAATTCAAGAAACTATAGGCCAGTAACCTTAACGTGCATCATGGGTAACTTAACCTCCTTAGAGTTAACATTTTTTCCTTAAACAATACATGTAAAAAGCATTGCATTTTTTGGCTTGAAAAATTACATTTGTATTTAGTCTCATCTTTCTACTGTAAAATGTGCAAAACACTAAAAGCACAAAGTCAGAAGTGTACAAAGTATAATGATACAAATGATACAAACAAAAATAATAATTTGAAGAGAACACTGCACATGTGCGACTTTCAGATTCATCTGAATCACTTTTGGTTTCTTTGACCATTTCAGTTTCATTGCCTGAAAACAGATTCACCTCGTCATCACTGCTGATGAGAGATGTTTTTTTACAAGACCTCATTATAAGGCTAGGCGAAGACATGTCTACACAGTTGCCCGGGTAAGGCTTGGTCCTGACACTTACTCAAGATAAGCCTATACTGTTGCCCAAGTAACACTCTGCACTAAAGTTGTTGGCACTTTTACAGCCCAAGTAGTTGGCACTTTTACAGCCCAAGTAATCCTCAGGTCTTATACAAGATGCTTCTATACCGTTGCCTGAGTGACACTCTGAACAAACGTTTTTAGAACTGTTTTTACAGCCCGAGTGATACTCAGGTCTAATGCTAAGGAGGTTAATAGTAGGAATTATTAAGGAAAAGATTGAACAGCACAGGAGAACAGCAGAGTTAGTGAACAGTCAAAATGAGTTCAGACAAGAAAGGTTGTGCAACAAAAGGATACAATCAAAATGGTGCATATATTATTTATATTGACTTTCATAAAGCATTTAATAAGGTCCCACATAAGAGGTTGGGAATCAAACTAAAAGAAGTGGAAGTTCAGGTTGTATTGTGTAGATGGCTGCAGAACTGGCTAAAACACAAGAAGTGCAGGGTTATGGTGCAAGGAACCTTATCAGAATTGGGTGATGTTGAGAGTGGTGTCCCTCAGGAGTCACTGCTGGGGCCACCACTATTTATAATATATAAATAAATGATCTGGATAAGAATATTTATAACAAGCTATGTTTACACACAATACTAAGGTAGCTGGATTGGCAGATAATCTAGAATCTGTTGAATCATTATAGAAGGACTTGGACAGCATGCAGGCTTGGGCAGATTTGTGGCAGATGAAACATAATGTAAGTAATTGTAAGGAATTACATGTAAGAAATAAAATTGTTAGGTATGAATACACAATGGGACCATAATGAGTACTACCAATATAACACTAGTCTCGCCGAGCTAGATGTACAATATATTTATCTGGAGACAACAAGGAGTGAATTTTGCTTAAAACTAGGTGGTAACATGTAGACTGCTAACTGGATGCAAAATTTCTAAACTAATCCAAAACCACATGAAAGGGCACTGAAAGTAGGGACAGTAATTTTAAACAGCTAAGAGCAGTGGTGCTCTCGTTAACCTGATCCAACAAAGTTGAAGCAATCATTTGATTACGATAAACTGTCTACAGCCAAAAACTGTAGACCCAATTTATCCAAAAAATCTTGTCTTGTGTTAAAAATAAACATACCCGGATGCAAGTGAAAAACTATTCTATAACATCAGATTATACATTGGCATTCGCTCTTGAATGGATTGCAGCAATTTAAGCTACTAATTTTCTCTCAGCATCACGTCTTTTGCTCTACCCCTGAAACTCTGGTGATTTAAATTCCACAAGCTGGAGAAATTGAAGACGGGAATTTAGGAAGAAGCCCTGTGGGCGCAGCCTTTGCAGTGGTAGATTCTGTTGTCATTCACTACAGACTGTTGAGTTGTCTCCCAGACCTGTAGACTGATTTATGTGAGATAATATAAAATAATAAAAAAAAGACGTATTCCAGGCCAAGATTCAACCTATGAATGTTGCAGTCAAGCTCCATCTTCACTGGGTCACATGTTCTGGGAGTGCAACAAATTAACATAATTTTTGACAAAAATCACTGAATGCCTATCAGACAGCCTTGGTGTTACAATCACTCCTAACTCATTAACAGCTGTGTTTGGCGTATTCCCAGATGGGCTTAAAGTGGAGAAGGACAAATAGATAGTAATTGCCTATACCACACTATTAGCACACAGACTTATCTTGGTCAACTGGAATAATCCCAGTCCAACTGTAATAAGTCAGTGGGTAACTGATGATCTATACTATTTGAAACTGAAAAAAAAAACAAATTCTCACTTTGAGGTTGTTCACAATGTTTTTAAAATATGTCAAGATCTGATTAATAAAATTTTAGAATAAGCATTTATATTGTGGAAAAGATTGTTTTTAAAGATTTGCTCTTCTCTCTATCTCTCAGGTGGCGGTTGAATTCTGGTTTGTTAAATACGATTTGATTGTATGTAATGTTATCTTCTTTGTTGTACAAGCTAGACTTGATTGTATGGAATAATATTTTCGTCAAATAAAATTAATAAAAAAAAAACAAAAGATGTGCACTCATATATAGGAAACACTCTGCACCTGGAGCCACAACTTCAAACAATAGAACAAGAAACAGTTGCTTCGTGGCATGGCCAATGTATGCCCCAAAATCGGAACTCTGTCAGCGCAATTATCTACAGTATATTTTATTTACTTATTGCTAGTTTGTGGCAATTTCATGTGTTTTGTTTGTGGCATTTGTTTGCATCATTTGTTGTTTGAGGCACAGTGGTGCAGTGTTTAGGACTGCTGCCTCACAGCTCAGATAACATTTCTGGCCACAAGACAATTCCAGCATAGTTATCAGACACTTCAAAGACCATTACATTATTATAATCCACTGAAAACTAGTATTGTTCCTCCTTCCCCATTGACTTCAATGGATTTTACAGAGTTTGGCAAAATTACGGAAATGGCCGGAACTTTGCCTGACTCATGGCAAAGTGACCCTCACGGTGTTTGTTCATCACAAAATACGACAGGACGACTTCAGGAACCTTTAAAACCGGACTTGATGGAATTTTGGTAGAATTAAGTGGGCAGGATTGGCGGCCATTATTGAGTTGAATAGCCTTTTTCTCATCAAATATTTTCAACCCAGTCCAAATTATGAACATCACAATACTTCACTATGACACAGTGGTAGTGCTTCTGCCTCTCAGCAATGTGACGAGGGTTCGTGTCCCGGGTCCTCTGCGTGTAGGGATTGTATGTTCTGCCCTTAACTGTCCAAAGACATGCTGGTTAAGTGAATTGGTGAGGCCAAATTGGCTTTATTATGTGTCTGATGTGTAGGTGCTTGCCCTGCGATGGACTGGTGTGCTGTCCAGGGTTTGTTCCTGCCCTGAGCCTTGATAGCTAGAGTAGGCTTCAGCGCCCCGCTGCGAACATGGTCAGGATTAAAAGGGTTAGAAAATGACATGACCATACTTCACGTGAAATCACTACTGCCTACAACGTCTAAAAGTCGTTTGCAAGCTCGTCCTCGTGCGTATCTCCGATTTTCTTCTCACAACCCAAAGAAATATAGATTAAGCTCACTGCCAATTCTAAATTGCCTCAGTACGAAGGCGTGTACTCGGTGCTGCCCAAGTGACCATTTACCCCGGTAAGCGTGAGAAACTACCGGCATGGACTGCCACTTACACGAGAATGTAAATTGTGATGCGCACGCGCAAAGACCTTGCTGGGCGGAATCATTGATAGTGATGGCGGCAGAACTCCGCCTACTTTCCACTGGAAAGGCCTAACAACACGAGCGCTAATCCCCTCCTGCACAGAAGTAGACACTGCGTTACATTAAGTGCTTGAGTACTAGTAAGCGGAAATGCCAAGAAAATACCTCATGGCATTTAGTTTGGCACCTCATTTACTACTACATGCTTTCCAACCCTGTAGTAATACCGCGTGCCTTCTTCACAACTTTCCACAAAAAAAGGTGTGCACCGCTGTTATATGTAAACCAAAGCATTACTACCATAACACATGTTTACATAAAAAATCAAAAGGTACGGTTCCCTGCGGGTAAACTTTTAACAAAGAACTCACCGTATTGGATCTCTGGGAAATCTGAAGAAAGCCAGATCGGACTGGGTGCTTTTCCTGGTGCAGTTCGGAGCAGCGCAGAAATTGGGCATTCTTTCATTTAAAGGTACCTCCCCAAATGTGAATTCAAATAATGAAGTAATATCACCCCAACTTGGCAGTATTGGGTTTCAAATGGATCCCCAGTTTTTCGTTTACTCAACAACGACAACATGCACTACACTGCTGTATGTGGCCTGGAGGATTAGCGCCAACCGAGAAGCAGCGGAGAAAGCGATCCTCCTCTTTCCCACAATGCACCACCGGGAGATCGAGAGAAGGAGGGAGGCAGGGGAGGACACGAGAGGTCCGAGAGATTCTAGCATTTCAGTGGTTGTCCGCGTCAAATGCTCCGTGGTGACTTGTGATTTTGTTATCTCCCGCATTTCGAAACAGCGCGACATCTTCTTAAAATAATATTCAATGGCAAAGGGAGAAAGAGCTGACGCTGACCAAATATTTAACAATTTTCTTTTGTTAACTTAGTATAGGGTCGGAGGAGACAAGCAGAGGACACAAACACTAGGGTTTCGCAGACCATATTTTGGGAGTGAAACAGCATAAGGCACTTGTAACATTTACACACTAGAAGCATTGTAGTATATACAGTGAACAATTTAAAAACGATATTCTCTGAATACCCTATAGAATTGTTAATTCTCTGTTGAATAGCTTTCAAATAATTGCTTTACAAAATTGCTCGAAAAGTATCTGTTTAAAGATTTTATTAAGCATTGAATGCATAATGTACTCAAATTTCACATATACAGGTGAACGTGAAACAAAACTGAAAACTTCACGGAAGAATGAAAATAATACTGTTTTTGCCCAAAATTATTTTACGTATGTTAACAAGGGACATTATTGGACTACTAGTCATTTAGCCCGTTACAATAACGGGCGCTAGAACAGTTGTGCATAAACATTAGTAGGAACAGTCTATATTAAATGGCAAGGGACTTTGACCTCATTCTTTTTGTTAGTCGTTTTTTCCTTTCTTTCAGCCTTTCTTTTGTTGATGTTTACTTGCTGAGCTGACCGTTCTTCGTGGGCTGCCGCCGTGTATTGTGTGTCTTTAATTTTCTGTGACAGTACGGCTCTATTCAATAAGGGCGCGCACAAAAAGGCGAGCTTCAAAAGGGCGACCTCAATTGAGTGCGGCGATTAAAGGCGTTCGTAGATAATTTAGTTCGAATGGCTCTGGAATATGTGAAGAGCAACAATGGTGCAGATCTTTATTTACGCGTGCCTTTATTTGCTGCGCCAATTGAGGTCGCCCTTTTGAGGCTCGCCTTTTTGTGCGCGCCCTTATTGAAGGATACCGTCGCTGGCTTGTACGTCCGTAATATACCTTTAATTTTCTCTGGCGGTAATACAGGCGTGCGCGTCGGTAATATGCCTTTAATCTCCTTTGACAGTAATACTGGCTTGTATGTGGCTGTAATATGCGTCACTGTATAATGTACCTTTAATTTCTTCTGGCAGTAATACTGGGTTGTATTTCCGTAAAACGCCTCCAACTTTCTCTGACAGTAATATCGCGCATCGCACCGTGCCCCGCGCATGCGCACTTCACCAAAAGACACCCACACACGGACACCTGGACGCACATAGGGATTTTATATATAGAGATTAGATTAGGAAATCCTTGTGGCACAGTGCGGGGACGGGACAGGGAAGTATACCGGCTATAAGATGATACTGTATATAAATAAATTTGTGTAGCAGAATGAATTGCTTGACGTATATAGTGCAAAATAGAACTATACGGATATATAGATTATATTAAACCGTAGTGGGGGGAAAAGTGCAAATGCCTATGCCTAACATACAGTAGAATTAAACATACACCAGCATATGGGTACAAGTACAGGGTAGGTAAGATCAGGTTATATACAGTTCAGTGATCTTATGACCTAGCGGAAGAAAGTGCCCCTGAAGTGGATGGAGCAAGTAGCAAGGCTACATTTGCCAGAAATCAGAAATGAAAATGGGATGAGCTGGATGTCTGGCATCAGCCCTCCTTAGACATTAGGTGGAGTAGAGGGTATGAGGTTGAGGAAGGTCAGCCCCAGAAATTTTAGAAGAGGTACTGACAGTCCTTTGGAGGAGCTAGTGATCCTATTATACAATACAATTATACGATACAATACAATATGCAGAGAGAGTTATTAAATCCACATCCCGATACAAACAGTAAAGGATACTGAGAGATAATGCATTCATATAAATACTATCCTCATAACCTAGGACCAATTGAAAAGGAAAGTGGATAAATTCGATTTTATCCAGTTTTTTCTTATATTAGCAACATTTATTGAAAAAAAAACTTTTAATTAACTTCCCAATAACTTACTTGTTTTTGTTTATCTATATGTTACGGCCAAAACCCGAAGTTCAGCCAGTTCCCGAATTGACTGGCCATTTCGCATTTTGGCCGCGAGGTGTGGCCAAAGTCTGAAGTACTAGAAATGACCAGCGTATATGCTACTTTGGCCGGCCATTTCGCAAAGTGGCGAGAACTCCCTGGTCAAAATCCGATGTGCTGATGTAAGACTGTCCGCTCAAGGTGCGAAGATGCTTAAAAATTTTCAGATGCAGATTCAGAAGTGAGTTTTCCATTCTGCACGAGAAACTGCTCAAGGCGGGTCTTGCTCAGCAAAGCGGACGCCACTTGAGACGGAACTTCCCCTCGCTCAAACACTAACCTTAAGGTCAATAAAATAGGTCCCTGATGTTAAGTCACTATTTTATTGCTAAAATGATAATAGAAATGTGAAATCTACTTATATACCTGATCTTAATTATTGTGAAACAACCAAGTGGCGTCCGCTTTCTGAACATGAGCCGCCAAGGCTACACTCAACGCAATTGCACTACTAAGTGCGCAACAAATCGCTGCTCATGCCTTTTTCCTTCCGACTTTGGCCGATCGCCCCATGCCATTTCGCAAACTGGCTGGCCAAATCCCGAAATCGAGGAAAAGATCGGACATTGTCCGGTCAATTTACAGCGACATTGGCCATTTCCCGATTTGGCCGGACATTTCCCGCTTTGGCCAATTTCGGGTTTTGGCCGTAACATATATATTGATTGGATGTATTATATGTCTGCTGCTGTATACTTCTACATTTCTGCCAGTTTATCTTATCAAATCTGTCCATTGTTAATTTGTCATTAGTCTGTATTCTGAAATTTGCAAGTGGAAAAATATGAATCTTTCATCTACTTTGTGTTGGCTCTAAGCTGCTTATTCTGTCCAGGGGCACAGAGAACTGTTATCTATCCCACCAGCAATGGCCACAACAAGGAAGCCAAACTTGGATGGGACATCAGGCCATTGAAGGGCATACTCAAATACACACGCATGCACACTAATGATGGGCCAATATAGAATCTCCAGTTAACCCAAGAAGAGAGGAAAACCAGAATACTAAGAGGGAGACCCACAGAGGCAAAAGGAGAACATGTAATGTCCTCATAGAGAGTAACCTAGATCTTTAGAGAAATACAGTAATAGTGCTAATCACTATGCCATCAGGCCACTCACTTTTTAACACACAAAATAAATTATAGTTGGCCTAATATTGTTTCTAGTGGAATGCTTTTGTATTCCCTATGGGATCAGCTTTTATCAGTGCTTAATGATTTGGTATATCTGAAACTAAAGTTTTTGAAACAATGTTGCAAAGCCATCAAAGGTAAGAAAGAGCAAAGCTGCGAAATAACCAGAGAAATGAAAATACTGCCCCAAAAATTTAACTTTGAAATTAATCACTAATATTACCTTTTTGGAGAGAGAGAGTACATGGATAGATTTCTGCTCGTATTTGTATCAATACAGGGCCAGTTTAGAGTTGCCAGTTAACCTGACTTCCACATCTTTGGGAATGTGTGAGGAAAACCCACACAGACAGAGCAAGACTGTGCAGACTCTACACAGAAAATGTCAAAATTTGGGATTCAATTCATCAAAATGTAATTTAAATTAATATATATATATATATAGGTAGATAGATAGTTTTGCTGTAAAGTACACTAATTGGGAATTTCAGATATGACATAATGGAAGAAGGAACAAGCCACCCAATTAAAAGACTTTTGAATGAAGAATTGTCTTCTAATTAAGACATTTATTTGGATTTAAAACCTGCAGCAATTGCAGGTCTCCACTACCAGAGAAACCAGTTTCCCTGCAGTACATTGACAAATGTGTAGGCACCACACTATGGAAAATAGTAATTTGTTTGATGAGGGATTATGAACTGAAAGTAGTGGAATGGTATCATTTGTGAGTTAACTTGAGGTACTGGTAATAATCCATGTGTGAAAACTATAATGACCTCAGAAAAATTACTTTTCAATAATATTGACTGTAGAACAAGTTTTACTATATACATTGTTTGTTCAATCTACAGTACATTAGCAGCATACACCACCATGTGCTGCTTTACAAACCTAATTAGACTATAGCACACCATCAAGGCTGCCAAACCCATGTCCAGAATACAAACATAAATATGTGGTGGTGTGGCAGTTAGCTTTGCTGACATTTCTAGGGATCTGAACTGGATTTCCTGTCTGGGCACTATCAGCATGGAATTTGCAGTTCACAGGTTTTCCCTGGATGGTCTGGTTTCTAGTACATTCCAAGGATATGTAGGTTCAGTTACCTGTGCACTCTTAAATAGCCTTGTTGTGAAGGCGGATGTTGGTTTATGTGTGTCCCTTCAAGGTTTGGTTACTGTCTTATACTTTATGAAGCTGGAGTACGACTTCGCTTTTCAAAACAATGTAAAGGAAACATTTATATATGGAATTCTCTGTTGCAGACTCAATGATGGCAGGGCTTGCATCAACCTTCACAAAATGGTATTGGAATGAGCAGGTGAAAAAAATGGAATGATTGATAGAGTGGTGCAAGAATAGAGAAGAATGCAGTATTGTTAGAAACCTTTAAAGACCTGATATCATGGACAAGGAATAATGAAAAATGGACAGCTAAAAACCAGTGATGAGAAAGTTGCAAGCAACACTGGGTGCAAGGAGATTACAAACACATGTTTTAATATTGTATTTCTCAGGATGGACATTTAAAAAATATAGAACTGCATTCTTTAATGTTTAACAATGTTATTCAATTTAGTGTCACTGGGCCCTTCTTTGTATATTAAGAATATTTGAGTTTTTGCATACATTTTTTGCTTTTCAAGTTAGTCTTGGTTTTTTCCTTTGAATTATCCATGCCCTCAAATATACTGAAATAGTATTTAATATTTTAAAGCCTTCAATATGAAAACATATACTCCTTATTTCTTTTGGTTTATGCATTGGACAATTTATTTTAATGAATAAGTGTTCTTTTCTAGAATGGGAGAGGCCACATTTATATGTCAGACTGCAATTTAAGATATTTTTAAATTAATTGTTATTAATACAGTTTCAGTATTTAATAATCACATACACAGTCTTTACTAATATGTTTAAAACAGACCTGGACACTTTTAATCAGCAGGATGCTCTGCTGCATCTCTTTCTCTGAATAATCTTTCTACACATTAATTTAATGTCCAAGTTCTTCATTAAATCAAAAAAAAATGAAAAAAAAAAACTATATGCAGAGTTTACTTGAATAAAACCAAGTGGATTTTAAATGCGAAGAATTAGATTTCTTTTGCTCTAATTGAACAAGAAAAATCTATGAAAAACACACACACATATATTCAATAGCAATTTCAATAAAATAAAAGTTGCTGGGGGATCTTATCAGCATTGCTAATGAGTCAGCTTACAGAATAGAGATACGACAACTAGTGTCAAGTGCAAAAATTTGTTTCTTAATGTGAACAAAATGAAAGAAATTATTATTGATTTCTGGAAGACCCATGCTGTCCACTGCACATTGAGGGCTCTGTGATGAAATTGGTCAAGAGCACAAAATTCCTTCTTGTTCACCTGGGAGCTGATCTTACTTGGTCAGTTAACACCACTGCCAATAGCCAAGAAGGTGCAGCAGCATGTCCGCATCCTCCGGTAGCTGAAGAAAGAAAGCCTACCTCCCCCCATTCTCACCACATTCTGCAGTGGCACCACTGAGAGTGTTCATGCCAGCTGTATCAATGTCTGGTTTGGGAACTAACCATAAGGCCCAACAATGGACAGTGAACACAGAGGAAAAGATCACTAGGACCTCTCTGCCTTCCATTAAAGACATCTTTATAAATTGATGCATCCATTAAGACTATAGCATCATGAAAGACCACTCCCACAGTGTCTTTGTCAGACTTCCATTTGGCAGAAGATTCTGTAGCATCCAAACCAGTTTTGCCAGGTTCTGCAACAACTTTTACCCCTTAGTTTTCTGGACTCTGAACTCTGCTGCCCCCATTCCCTCAGATCTGTTCTTAATACCTTATTTATAGGCAGTATAATTGTAACACTTGTTTATTTTGTTGTTTTTTATTATTGGTTGTTATTGTTATTTATTTATTACTGTATGTTTCAGATTATTACTATCTATTCACTTACCATTTCTTTCTTTATTTTTTATATTATTAGTATAGTTATTTACATGTCTTACATTTGTTCTGATGTTTATGTACTGTATATGTTGCACCACAGTCCTGAGGAATTTTATTTTGTGCCACTGTATGCAGAAGTACTGCGCATGTAGGATATGACAATAAAGCCACTTGACTTGACTTACTGTAGAAATGTTTTTTATTTTACAATTTCATCCATTTTCTAACCTGCTTGTTTAGACTGAAGTCGTTAGGAGCAGTAGTTATCCAGGCAGCATTGGGTGTAAAGCAAGAACCAACCTTGGAATAGAAAACCAGTACGTCGCAAGTTACACTCACTCACACTGGGCCGATGATGAGCCGTGTAATTTGTGCTGTCTATAAAGTAATATAGAGAAAGTTGATTAATAAAATCAAAAGAATCGTTGATACACATACCATATTAACACAATTATGTCAAAAGCACTTCTTAAACAAGTTTCAATAGCACTTATTTAACAAATGAAACCTTTCTTGCTATTTGTTGATGCACCCATGTAGTACAAAAAAGTTTTTGGATTTTACATAATATGGATTACAATGTACTGTAAATGGCCTTGTTTTTAGTATTGAGTATTTTTAGAATTTGGTCTTTATTATAAAATCAAATTTCAGAAACATCATTTTTCATGTGTACAATAAGTAAAGATAAAAAATGCACTGTAACACAAATGTTAAAAGTACTCAACAAATTGATTGAATTCACACTGGCAGGGACTGTCTGTCTGCAGAAGCCATATGTACAGTTAGGTCCATAAATATTTGGACAGAGACTTTTTTCTAATTTTGGTTCTGTACATTACCACAATGAATTTTAAATGAAACAACTCAGATGAAGTAGAAGTGCAGACTTTCAGCTTTAATTCACTGGGGTGAACAAAACGATTGCATAAAAATGTGAGGCAACTAAAGCATTTTTTTAACACAATCCCTTCATTTCGGGGGCTCAAAAGTAATTGGACAATTGACTCAAAGGCTATTTCATGGGCAGGTGTGGGCAAGTCTGTCATTATGTCATTATCAATTAAGCAGATAAAAGGCCTGGAGTTGATTTGAGGTGTGGTGCTTGCATGTGGAAGATTTTGCTGTGAACAGACAACATGCGGTCAAAGGAGCTCTCCATGCAGGTGAAAGAAGCCATCCTAAAGCTGCGAAACCAGAAAAAACCCATCCGAGAAATTGCTACAATATTACGAGTGGCAAAATCTACAATTTGGTACATCCTGAGAAAGAAAGCAAGTACTGGTGAACTCAGCAACGGAAAAAGACCTGGACATCCACGGAAGACAACAGTGGTGGATGATCGCAGAATCATTTCCATGGTGAAGAGAAACCCCTTCACAACAGCCAAACAAGTGAACAACACTCTCCAGGGGGTAGGCATATCGATATCCAAGTCTACCATAAAGAGAAGACTGCATGAAAGTAAATACAGAGGGTGCACTGCAAGGTGCAAGCCACTCATAAGCCTCAAGAATAGAAAGGCTAGATTGGACTTTGCTAAAGAACATCTAAAAAAGCCAGCACAGTTCTGGAAAAACATTCTTTGGACAGATGAAACCAAGATCAACCTCTATAAGAATGATGGCAAGAAAATAGTATATGGAAGGCGTGGAACAGCTCATTATCCAAAGCATACCACATCATCTGTAAAACACGGTGGAGGCAGTGCGATGGCTTGGGCGTGCATGGCTGCCAGTGGCACTGGGACACTAGTGTTTATTGATGATGTGACACAGGACAGAAGCAGTCGAATTAATTCTGAGGTGCTCAGAGACAAATCCAGCTACATGCAGTCAAATTGATTGGGTGGCGTTTCATGATTCAGATGGACAATGACCCAAAACATACAGCCAAAGCAACCCAGGAGTTTATTAAAGCAAAGAAGTGGAAAATTCTTGAATGGCCAAGTCAGTCACCTGATCTTAACCCAATTGAGCATGCATTTCACTTGTTGAAGACTAAACTTCGGACAGAAAGGCCCACAAACAAACAGCAACTGAAAGCTGCTGCAGTAAAGGACTGGCAGAGTATTAAAAAGGATCTGGTGATGTCCATGAGTTCAAGACTTCTGGCTGTCATTGCCAGCAAAGGGTTTTCAACCAAGTATTAGAAATGAACATTTTATTTCCAGTTATTTAATTTGTCCAATTACTTTTGAGCCCCTGAAATGAAGGGATTGTGTTAAAAAATGCTTTAGTTGCCTCACATTTTTATGCAATCGTTTTGTTCACCCACTGAATTAAAGCTGAAAGTCTGCACTTCAACTACATCTGAGTTGTTTCATTTAAAATTCATTGTGGTAATGTACAGAACCAAAATTAGAAAACGTTGTCTCTGTCCAAATATTTATGGACCTAACTGTAAGTGTGGATCATTCGTTTTTTGGCCTGTCATTCATTCATCTTCAAGCCCACTTAATCCAGTTTACGGATGTGCTAGCCCACTGCAGGACACGGTTATAAACACACGCACACCCACGCTAGACTTAGTCGGAGGAACCAGTTAAACTAACCTGTATAGGATATCATAGAGAAAATTAATATTAATATACAGCATATATTACAATCAGTGACATTTAAACTTGACATTAAAGTTTAGTTTTCATTTGATTAAGATAAAAAGCACAATGCCAGTCTGAGCACAAACATATATTTACGGTTCAAGCGGAACTCGCTGTTCGTTTTAATGGCCACTTATGGCACTCGAATTTTACAGACACTGATTGACACTGATTTTGCGTCCTCAGTGTCAGACATTAACACAGTGCACTAAATGAGACTTTGCGGACAGAGCCATCATGTTGTTGTGAATGTGCTCTGACTTATCTTGTGCAAACAAGAATAAGTGTCCCGTGGGTGTTTTTAATGCAAAAGAATGCTATTTCTTCTACATTATGTGAAGGACACAAATTTAACAAAACGAACTTTGTTTAACTTTATTTGATACCGTTTATTATTGTATCTAGTTACAAAACAAAACAGATACGCCGTTGTGCTGAATTAATATTTATTGCGTTCAGTTTCGCTAAAAAGGCAAAAACAACGCTATAAAATGGCACAAAAAAGCAGCCTCTAGAAACGACAATTCCCACAAGCCTCCGCTGCGACATTCCAAACTGCGAAAATTCTGACAAAAAGGGGCTTTGGGAAGCTGCCCGACGAGTTCGCCTGATAAAAAGCGAACAATTAAGCGTAAAGATTAGAATTTTCGCCAGATCACAACACTAGTATTGTTCCACTCTTGTTTATGTTAAAAGATTTCCCTTTATGTTGTGACATAAATTGTTTTAATGATCTGAATTGTATTTTCAATGAATATGGCCAACCTGTGATCGGGGTCCTAGTGTTCTGGCGTCGATTAATCATGGCGGATTGGAAGAGGAGAGAAGAATCCCATCTAAATTATCAATAGAAAATCAAAACAGAATCAAACAGCGGCTAAAAATGAATCAAGTTAAATAAAAGAAAGAGTCCTATGATTAGGATTGTAGATATCGTTTCATGCGTGTTCCATATTGAAGGGTAAGATAGTTTTGTTTCATAAGATTTGTCTTCATGGTTGTTTTTTTTTCTTTGATGGCATTTTGGTTTTCTGAAAGAACTCTTTGACAGGTAGCAGCGTACGTATTTTAGCGATGCAGCGTCTTGGAGTATGTATATGCACTCCAGTTTTGGACTTGATCATGCAATTGATGTGGCTGTAGACTTAATTCGAAAATCTGGTGTTTGTTTTTATGTGATTGCGTGCCCTTTGGAAACAGTAATGGTTAACAAAGCAAATAGCAGTTCCGATTGCAGAAAAAAAACTTTGCTTTGTGTAGAAGTGAGGAGTCAACATGGAAAAAATTGCAACGTCGCTTGCAGTTTTGTGTGGCTGCAGGAGCCATTTACTTTGTTTAGCAGCCGACGTACTGGTTTAAGGAAAGAAAAGTCAATGGAACCCAGACGAGTAAAGATTGTAGACTGTCATCTTCGAATTTAAACTAGAACTGTGCAGAGTATATGGCTTACGGCTAATAAGAAGGGCATATTCTTTTCCCCTGGTGTCAGTCAATGAGGCATACAGAAAGGAGAGTATCTCACACTTCTGCGTAATTCAGATTTTAACAGGAAACAAAAACATATACTTGTCCCTAACTTTCTCGTCTCAGGCAATCGCTATATTCACATCCCAAGTACAACTTTGGTCAGTTGGGTTTTCTCGAACGTGCTGAATAAATTATGACAATACATTCAATGACATGTTTGACAACTTTAAATCAGGCTGGTTATTGAGCAGTAGTGGACATTCGTGTGTAATTTGGGGTGGACAGAGCCGCCGCTGTGCTGCACCTGATGGATGCTTTTAGCTCTTACCTGGATACGCAAGATACAAAATGAACGGAGGGTGGCAACAGTTGCACGCGTTTTATGAGAAAAACTGAAACGGGATTCTTTAAACGATCTCTTCAGTGTATTGGTAAGGAGATAAGAAAATAATTAATCCAGTAAATGCAGCTCTGTAATGTTTGTAAGGTGAAGAACACCTGTCACAGCCATATGGATAAGAAACCATGAGATGCACTGTCAAAGGATAAATTAGAAATAACCAAAAAGTGTAGAGTATTTTTTACCAGTACAAGAGATAATCCAAATCGGTCCTTTCATTATTATCATATCATACTAATAGAACAGTCAAGGAACATGTGGAGAATACAAATCAAGCTGTTTACTGTCACCTTGTTTGCAGGAAGTAGGAACTAAACTTCACCAGTGCACATAAGTCACACTTGTCTGAGGTTTCCAACTAAACAAAGGTCATATATCTATGGGCACTGGTACAGGAAACAGCCCTGTTTTGGGTACCCATCCATTTTGTACACACTAACACAAGGCGAGTTTGGAGTTGACAGTCAACCTAATCAACATGCTCATGCAGACACAGAATTGTACAGGCTCAACATGGATAGTGACTAGTTGTAATATATGAACAAATGATGCTGATTCATTGAGACAGCAGTTGTAGCCACTGTGCCTCAAGTGCCATCCAGTTATTTAAAAAAACTGGGTCACAAGTTAGTTAAATGTGTCACAGGTTAGTTAATGGAAATAATTGTAAACAAACAGTAGAGAAACATGTTTCCAGTGTGGCCATGATGAATGAGGAAAATTGTGATTCATTTAAATGCTTGAGTTTTAACATATGTATTAGCATAGTAGGCAACTACAAGCTGACCCAGTGTGCACGCTTCTGTGTGGTGCACTATAGTACAATGGTGTCCTGTTAAGGGTTGATTTCTGCCTTACACCTGCTGCTGTTAGGATTGGGACTGGCGCCCAGTGACATTGAATTGGATAAGTAGGTTAGGAAGATGGATAATATGGAAGATGCTGAAGTGTCTGATTTTAGAGGAGGTTATGATTTTGTGTACCTAGACTTTAAAGAAAGTTTCCCAATGAGAGATAATTATTTAAACTGCAGGAGACAACTACAGTATACAGATACAGATGTGTGCATAAATGGCATAAACAGCAATTGTAAAGGTTTATAGCATAAGCAACCTTTTTGGAGTAAGTCTGCTTCTGTAGGGATGCAGCACTTATGGCATTGCCCTTTTGCTTAGGTAAAGTAATTGCAAGGAAGAAGTTAAATGTTCACTTGACACTGTTTTTCTTACATATGCAAATGCAGTAGAGTCAGTGGAATCTTTAGAGAATGATTTTGAATAAAAAAATCTGATTTGCACAGATATGTTGTAAATGAAATTTAATGTGAATGAACAATATATTGCACATAGTAAGTAAAATGATTAGTACAAGTAGACAATAGTTGGTCTGAAGCTCAAAACTACTTTTTGACATATAACATTGGATGTGCTAATGGACTCATCACTCCCTTTAACCAGACTGAATATCTTTGTGTTAAGAAGGCTGATTGGATACTGAGTTGTATGGCACACTGTGTGCAGTAAATGCAAGGAGAGTCTAAGTGTACCATGAACTTGTGAGGCTGCGTACATTTTTTGGGCTTCATGTTACGTGAAAGACATTACTTACAGAATGACCTGACTGATTCAAGGACTAAGGGCAACAAGGAAAGAATGAAACATTAATAGTGATATTTTTATAATACTGAAGGGATAAAGTAGGATGATTATCTGTTTTTGCTTTAAAATGTATTCTTCAACAAGAGCAACAGGGTGTAAATAGAATCTGGTTAAGGGTACATTTTGCAGAAATCTTATGAAGTTGGTACAATATTTAATACATGGAACAAGCTAACAAATTAAAGCAGCACTTTGAAGACTTATACATTGTGATTTGACCATATTGTTTATGAGCATTAGTTATGGGGGGGCAATGCTAAGAAGTAATATGAAAATAATTTTAGGATTGCTTAGTATTGTAGAATATCTTTATATAACTAGAGATTTTGTGTCTAAAGTTGACTTAAACGGCCTACCTGAAAGCATTAGGAAAGGTGACTGCTGCTTTTCAAGAAAATTAAAAATCAACAAGTTTTGGTTGTCATTGATGGCACACATAGGCAGCACTTGTAAAAGCACATCCTACTGAATCACTGCTTGCAAGAGCTCCTGCATTAGCTTTTAATTACAGCTCTGCCCTTCTCGTCCTGAAGGCTTCCTTTTGTCTGGTTTCTACTGCCACCTTTTGAATGAATATTGAAAGGGCAGCAAGAATCCAAAAAAAAAAAAAAAAAAAGTTTCTATCACATTTTGCCTTGGTATTTTTGCATTGACATGCAATGTTGGGCTTTTGATAAGTAATTCTGCCCTCCCCAAAATTGTAAAGACAATATCTCTAATATTTAAGAGTGAGTGAAAATTAATCTCTGGATAAAGGTAAGACACCTCTGTAAAAAATATTTTTTGCTTTTTTTGGCCTTGTGATAGAACACAACGTAGTTTTTCTGGTTGGAGACTGAGTTACATGTTTTCCGTTTCCTTATACTTATAAATGTTAATTATTTGTGACACTCCATAATTATAGTGTTATACAGTTTTGTTGAACCTGGGTGCACGCATTTACAGACCAGTTGTTTGAATTCAGGAGACTTCCATAAACAGGACAAATGTGCATTGTTCTTGAGAGCAGATCATTATGTACTCTTTTCTTATATTCAGCAAAATGGCAGGTCATATTTAAGAGGACAAGATTAAGTTAAATGGCAGGTACTTCAAGGTAAGTGAACTTTGCAGTAAATGATAGGTGGTATTTAATACCCTGTCATTCCCTCCAGCGTCTCCTCTTCTAAAATTTTCAGTATTTTGAGTAAATTGTAGGGAATACTGTGGTAGGGCCTCAATTATATTACTGAATATTACTTATAAATCAAAAAAGAAACACTTATAAACTATGGTTCTAACAAATTAGGGCTTTTTATTTTTAAGAATAGTTTATCTTTGTCACATGCAGCTACTTAAAATAAAGACAGATTGTCATTTTGACAGAGAAAAGCATGCCGTTCTTTTTGGAATCAGTTAGTCATCCTATGCTGTGTTAACAATATGATTTAAAGATATTTTCCCAGGCAAGATCTTAAACAATTGTGTCTCTGAAACAAGATTTTCCTTTGCCTTAAATATTGAGAGTAACTCCCTACCAAAACTGTTTGTTGCAGTCTTGTCTTTAAAATTTAAAAATGGATTATTAAAAACTTTATTTGCAAGAAAACAAAAATATAAGAACCATTCTTGCCGGAATATCACGTTCCATACTTGACATAAAACCATGAGACATACAGTCATATGAAAAGGTTTGGGAACCTCTCTCAGCCTGCATAATAATTTGCTCTACTTTCAACAAAAAAGATAATAGTGGTATGTCTTTCATTTCCTAGGAACATCTGAGTACTGGGGTGTTTTCCGAACAAAGATTTTTAGTGAAGCAGTATTTAGTTGTATGAAATTAAATCAAATGTGAAAAACTGGCTGTGCAAAAATGTGGGTCCCCTTGTAATTTTGCTGATTTGAATGCATGTAACTGCTCAATACTGATTACTTACAACACCAAATTGGTTGGATTAGCTCGTTAAGCCTTGAACTTCATAGACAGGTTTGTCCAATCATGAGAAAAGGTATTTAAGGTGGTCAATTGCAAGTTGTGCTTCCCTTTGACTCTCCTCTGAAGAGTGACAGCATGGGATCCTCAAAGCAACACTCAAAAGATCTGAAAACAAAGATTGTTCAGTCCCATGGTTTAGGGGAAGGCTACAAAAAGCTATCTCAGAGGTTTAAACTGTCAGTTTCAACTGTAAGGAATGTAATCAGGAAATGGAAGGCTACAGGCACAGTTGGTGTTAAACCCAGGTCTGGCAGGCCAAGAAAAATACAGGAGCAGCATATGCAGAGGATTGTGAGAATGGTTACAGGCAACCCACAGATCACCTCCAAAGACCATCAGGAACATCTTGCTGCAGATGGTGTATCTGTACATCATTCTACAGTTAAGCGCAGTTTGCAAAAAGAACATCTGTATGGCAGGGTGATGAGAAAGAAGCCCTTTCTGCACTCCCGCCACAAACAGAGTCACTTGTTGTATGCAAATGCTCATTCAGACAAGCCAGATTCATTTTGGAACAAAGTGCTTTGGACTGATGAGACAAAAATTATAGCAAAAAGTGCTTTGTATGGCGGAAGAAGAACACTGCATTCTAAGATAAACACCTGCTACCTGCTATCAAATTTGCTGGTGGTTCCATCATGCTGTGTGGCTAGTTCAGGGACTGGGGCCCTTGTTAAAGACGAGGGTTGGATGAATTCAACTCAATATCAACAGATTCTTCAGGAAAATGTTCAAGCATCAGTCACAAAGTTGAAGTTACGCAGGGGTTGGATATTCCAACAAGACAATGACCCAAAACACAGTTCGAAATCTACAAAGGCGTTCATGCAGAGGGAGAAGTACAGTGTTCTGGAATGGCCGTCACAGTCCCCTGAGTTGAATATCATCGAAAATCTATGGGATGATTTGAAGCAGGCTGTCCATGCTCGGCAGCCATCAAATTGAACTGAACTGGAGAGATTTTGTATGGAAGAATGGCCAAGAATACCTCCATCCAGAATCCAGACACTCATCAAAGGCTATAGGAGGTGTCTAGAGGCTGTTATATTTGCAGAAGGAGGCTCAACTAAGTATTGATGTAATATCTCTGTTAGGGTGCCCAGATTTGTGCACCTGTATAATTTTGTTATGATGCATATTGCATATTTTCTGTTATCCCAATAAACTTAATGTCACTGCTGAAATAGTACTGTTTCCATAAGGCATGTCATATATTAAAAAGAAGTTGCTACTTTGAAAGCTCAGCCAATGATAAACAAAAATCCAAAAAATTAAGAGGGGTCCCCAAACTTTTTCATATTACTGTATCAAACTGTCTGAAGCCAGCATTGTCATTGTTACGAAAAATTGCTGATTGTAAATGTATAGTCAAGAGTTGTCACACCTAATGTTTGTCAGAGAAAATATTGTTTATCTGGTGCTGATCCTGTTAAAAGTTTAGTTTAAGCTATAGCACTTTGTTTCTCTTGTTTTCTGTTCTGTTATTCAATACTGTACTTGTGCTGAGACTAGTTGTTTGTTTTTATACTGCCTGTAGGAAATTGTCCAGTGTTGGTATTGCCTTTATATAATGATATTAACAGTAATGCCAACTTAAAACTAGTTATAACTGTGTTTTAAAGGTTTATAAGGTTATCATTATCGGGTGGCTAGCATAGAATGAAATTCTTACCTGCATGAATTAATAAACTTACCATGCTTCACCACTCTCTGGTGAGTTGCTTTGAATAACAGTGTCTGCTAAATGAAAAACATCTAAATGTAAATGCAAATGCGAGGTAGCCTTTACAGTCAACAATGGTTCTCTCCATCTTACATTAGATGAGTGAATTAACATTATCAATATGAACATCCTACCAAAGATTTTACACTTTTTCCAGATTATCACATTTGTATAAATAAAATCCTTCTTTAAAACAATTAAAAATGATTGTAACTACATTCATATGGAATATAAATCGGCTGCAATCTAAGAAATAAATTTTACAAAGATCTAAGCCAGAGTGTAGAGCTGACAGTAGTGTGTGGACAGCAGCAGTTCAGTGAAATTCTTGCTTATATATTGTGGGGAACAGCCTGGACACAGACAGGTAGACATGTTGGTTTCACCACACACACGTTTATTTACAATATTTACACGTTCCAGAAGTGCACAAACCCAGTGCCGCAGCACCAATCACCCCTTAAGTCCTTGGCCACACAACACAATGCCTTCTAGTCTCTGGTCCGCCTCCACTCCTCTCCTCTTAGCTCCGTCCTTCTTCCACCCGACTCTTGCCAATGACTGGAGGGAGGCGGCCCCTTTTATACACCCCGGATGGACTCCAGGTGCATCCTGAGGAGCTTCTGTAGCCACACCCCTGTGTGGCGGAAGCTCTGGCGGTGTATCCGGAAGTCCTCTGGGTGTCCCCAATCCTCTTCCCCCCAGCACTTCCGGGTGTGGCGGAAGTGCTGAGGTCCAGGGCTCCCAAGGCAGTGACCACGGTCCCCTACAGGGTTGAGCTTCCAAGCTCTGTACCCATGGCCCCCAAAGCAACCAGGGCGGGTGCCCCCTCGTGTTCTGGAGGAGGCACAAGCCCTCCTCCTGGGCATCCTGGCCGGGCATGAACCCCAGCCGGGTACCACAATATGCAGAAATGTACCACAATATGCAGAAATAATACATTTGTTCATGATAGTAATTTGATCAGCAAATCAAAAAATTTAGGAGAGATCCTTCATGTATAGTAAAACTAAAGTGACTTGATTTTCTGGTGATCCATTTTTTGGCTTTTAATGTACTGATTTGTCTGTTTTCCTGCTTTCTGACTCTTGTATAAAAAGTCATGAAATAATTCAGCTAAGAGTTTTCTACAGTATCTGTTTATTTTATTGCAAATGTCTGTTCATTACCTTATAGAGCTGCTTTAACTTAAAGGTGTTTTTAAAGTATTCTCAATGAAGTGTTAAAAAGACTAAAAACTTTCCTTTTTGAAAACTTGGCGGCGCCCCCTGCTCGCCCCCCCCCCCGGCTGGCTCACTTCACATCTCTGCTGCTTGCATATGTGGATTCCACTCTCACCAAACAACAAATTTTTTAATTCTCGTGGATACGCCTCTTCATTGGAAAGAAACACTGAATTATACAATCTACAAGTCTCTGACTTAAAGTTTAAATCTGAAAAATATGTTCGATCTCTTTTCACTTTTTCCGTTATTTCCCCAAGTAATAATTTCCGTTTGTTTGCGCTAATGCGATCTTTACTGTCATTTCTTTGAGACGTTCGAATTTTAGTACTTTCATTATCTCTAACCTGCTCTGCATGTGTATCACACCAACATTTTTGAATTCTTTACGACGTTCTACTTTGTTATCTACTCTGTCTTTTTATTTCCCGCTCCTGGCGTAGTTAAATCTCTTGGCACAAAGTCTCGTCTCGTGGGGCATGCAACTGTCTCTCTGAAAAAGTCGCTTCTCTTTCCAGGCTAAAAAGTCTCATTTCGTCACAGGATTTTTTTATTACAATAGAGAGATACTGTAGTTAGATGTATTATGTTTATTTAGCATTTCCAATATTTTCAGTATTGTTTCCATAAAATATGGATTTCTCAACATTAAGACATATTTATAGTCAACTGTAAGAATGTGTCTAGCTGGGTGTATGCCACTTACAGAAAGAGGTTTAGGCTCATGTAGCCTTTCTTATACTACAGCAATGAAAGCAAAGTCTGAGTTTAATGCCATTAGCTCCAGCCAGCATCAACAAGAGTGCCTGAAAAAGGAGTGCAATATGTCAGATCTGCTTCTCTAACTAGTGTAATCTTGTGTTTTCTTCTTTAGTAAACATAATTTTATCTACACTGGCTATACTGCATAGTGAAAAGAAATGCATTTGCTATGCTGAAATGCTGGCTATACATATTTATAGTTATATTAACATAACAATGCCACTGTTTTTGTTTTTTAGCTGTTGATGTTTTATTGTACAGACAATATACCGTATCTTTAGGTATGGCCATTATATAAAACTTCACAGCTGTTAATCTTAATTGTTTGGCACAGCAAAGTGCAAATAAATAATAAATAATTCAATCAAAAATGCTAAACTTTTGGCAACAATGCATATTTCCGCTTTCTATAGTAGCTAACCCAAAATAACTACAACATTATTAATAGCTAATACTTATTATCCACCTTAATGGAAGGATAAGTGTCTCTGTGATGTGCCATCTGTTGGAATGACTATTGTAAAATATTTCATTACTTATCACCCTGAACAAGATAAGCTGGTTTGAACGGAAGGAAGGAAGGATTCACAGTTACTAAACCTGACCAAGAAGCAGGAGGTCTTTGGGTGAATAATATAACTATTAGTGAAGCACAAATTAGTTGGCCTTGGATCAGAATTGGCAGGTTTTTGCTTTTATTGTGAAATTGGTTCATAAAAGCCGATCAGGTGTCCTGGAAACTGCTGAAGAAAACTGCTGTTTGGAAGTATATTAAAATGTTTGAAGGTGACAGGATTGCTATGGGTAAAATTTGTAGTGAATAAGCTAGTTGTGGTGGATTTAAATGTTTTTTGCATGATGCAAGTAATCTTGTCTTTAATATAAATTATACTTTTAAATGTCTACAACACCCAGGGCTTTCAGTTATGTAAAAATTGAATTGAACTTAACAGAATCCTAATGTCTACAGCCTCCACTTGAGCTGTTCATGTGGAATGAGGAATTGGAATGCACATGGCATTAAATCGGAAATCAGATTCAGAGCAGCCAATTTCCCATTAAAAATACAGGTGATTGGAACCAGCCTGAAAAAACTCAATTGGTGCATCTGTAATAACTATGCTTCATTTGAACATAACTTCAATTGAAATATTTAATGAAAAAATCAAATTAATTCAAACTGCAAATGTCATGAGTTTGTTCCAGCTTTAAGGCTACTTTTTGAAATCAAACTTTTCGATGTAGTAGTATTATTATTTCAGTATTCTTATTAAACAGCCCTTTTCTGTTTTCAAGCTACCTTAATTTGGTGTTCAGACTTAGTTATTGCTTATGCATGTGTCCTGTTTAGTTTAGCTTAATCCTGTATGTTATTCTATGACCACTAGCACCCTGCTCCAAAAATGTATCAAATTGGGCTGCTTCACACACTTGCTCTACCTTCAAAAAACGTTTTTTTTTTTCAATTTGTTTTCAAATTGTGCTTTGCATTGTTATTTTTTTAAATTAATAGCAGAAATTTTGAATTGCTGTTAATGAAAGTGTTTGTCATATAAAAATATAAAGAAGGGGAGAATACTTAAATATCATTACCATGCAACACTTAGTCCACTCAGAAACTCATTTTGTGAAATGTGAATAGACTCCATGTGTCTCAATAAAATATAGATGGGCACTGACTTCATGTCTTTTGCACCGTATCAGAAAGGCACATTCCAGAGCAGGGGGCTGGAGGAAGGGCTGAGTTCAGGGATTAAAGTAATGCATGTGCTTAATGTGTTTAAGTAATTGTGTGTGATCTTGTGTGGGTTTTGTGTATGCATTATGGGGAAGTGAAGTGTTCCAGTTCCATTTTACCTTTTGATCATGTCACTTTCCCTGCACAGAAAATCATGATTTTGTGAAGCAGCAATATTGCACAAGTCATAAGCACTCCATGCTTGGAAATTTGACAAAGGAGACAAGACTGGTCAGTCTGTCAGACTTGGTTTTTTAGTTAATATCTAAGCTATTTCAATATCTTCTAAAAATACTTCATGGCCTGGGATATGTTAACTCTATGTGCCGCATGAGTTTGAGGACGCTGCTGCTACACAAGGAGTGTACTGTTTATGCTTGTGTGCATACAGTATATCTGGAGGATTCCACTATGTGACAGCACAAGAAATCGTTATGGTGAGAAAACAATGTCTGGTTTCACTGTGTTGTGAGTTGAAAGAAAAAAGATGTTAAAAATAAAAATTCTTTGCATTCCGATGCTGTGACAAAGGTGCAAAAAGAAAAAGAAAAAAAAAAACTAGTGGCAACAGCAACACATAAGTTGGGATGTGAGGCCTTTAAATGTATCATGTCATGATGAGGAATTGTGTAGGCCTGCGGTGGGTTGGCACCCTGCCCGGGATTGATTCCTGCCTTGTGCCCTGTGTTGGCTGGGATTGGCTCCAGCAGACCCCTGTGACCCTGTGTTTGGATTCAGCGGGTTGGAAAATGGATGGATGGATGTATTGCATAGGCACAAAATGGATGGTGGAAAGCGCCATAAAGACATTCACATGTCAGCATTTAAGTGTGATGATTTGCTTCACGACATTGAACCATTCATCAAACATCACAGCATGCACATTGATCCTGTTGGAGCTGCAAGCCTGCTATCACATTGTTTACTATCAATGATGCCGACGTCATGTAGCAAAACTTGAACACAGATGGCACCCATGTTTTTGCTGTACTGTCACGTTAATCTCTGACGACGTGCTCCGAGGATGCATCAAAAGAATGCTGGGAATGTATGGCAGCCATCATGCTGCCATCAAGCCCTTAAAGGTTGTCAAGATTTCTGACTCAACTGTATGTCTTGGTAGTTTGTTCCAGATTCCCACAACTCTGTTTAAAGAAGTGCTTCCTGGCTTCAGTCCTAAATGTTTTCCCCATAACCTTTCACTGGTGTCCTTGACTATGTGATTTACCCTTATGCTGAAAAAATCCTGCTGGATCTATTTTATCAATGCCTTATTTATGAAATGTGTCAGAATTACTCATAGGAATTACAATAAAAGTGACACAAGAATTACAATTTGTCCTTCCTCATAGTAGTACATAAGAAGTATTTATGGAGCATCCTAGTCCCAGCCCAAGGAAGTAGTAGGAGTTTATATCAGAGAACGAATGACACCCTTTGCCATCATGGCTTCTCTATCGATCCATCAGTGACGGTGTCCATCCATTTGTCCATGGAAGGAAGAGCCTGCACAAAGAATTTATTGATATCGTTTGTAGTGATGGTGCAATCACACTGCTTCACTTCCTGATAAAAGCCCATGTGACAAGCCTTGTGCAGAATGATGAGGGATGGCAGGAAGTTGCCCCCCTTTGGAAGGACCCTTGTTGGGATGATGGGGGGTGTTTGAATCAGCCTAATACACGACTCCTGAGGACAACACTCAGGGGATCATTGATTATGCAAACCACTGTGCCTCGTTCAGGTACTTATTCAGTAGAGGGACCTCTTGCTGTAAATTGTCACTTATAATGATGTTTTATAGTTTAATAATGCTGATGCTTCACCACAAAGATAATTATAATAAATAGGGGGCTTCGCTCCCTGGTTGCTTCACTTGCCAACATCCGCCCCCACCCCCCCGCCACCGCCTGCACTATGTGCCGTTATGAAGAGTGGGGCTGAATGCACCCCAAGGAGATGCGGTCGCTCCTCCAAAACACCTCGTAAATGGTGATACAATGAGAAACAAATCGTTTTATTTATTTATTTATTTATTTATTTTTTTATTATACAGAATAAACCTCCTCTTTGCTGGATCAGCTGCTGGCTTGTTGCTGCTGCAGTGCTGCGTGATCTGCACTTCATGCTGTGCTTCAAATGTTTAAAAGCCTGTACAGCAGCTGTTCTTTTGTCTCACTGCCTTGTCTCTCTTCTCCCCCCAGACATCCTCAAACACTATCTGGTCTCTTTTCGCTGTTACGTTATTTCACCAAGTAATATTTTCCGTTTGTTTGCGCTAATGCGATTTTTACTATCATTTTTTTGAGACTTTCGAATTTTCTTACTTCCATTATCTCTAACCTGCTCTGCATGTGTATCACGTCAACGTGTTTGAATTCTTTATGACTTTCTACTTTGTCATCTACTCTTTGTCTTTTTCCGTCCCCGGGCATAGTTAAATCTCTTGGCACAAAGTCTCGTCTCATGGGATGTGAAAGTAGCTTTCTGAGAAGGTCACGTCTCGTCTCTCTGAACAGGTCTTGTCTCGTCCCGTTTTTTTTTTATATAATAGAGAGATTTATTTAACAATGAATACTCCAGGAATTGTTCTTGCCTTGCACACTTAGCTTGATGGGATAGTTTCCAGCTTCCCTGTGACCCTACTCAGGATAAAGTGGGTTTAGAAAATGTTTGGATGGGTAATCCACAGCCATACTTTCAGATGAATCACCTTCCTTCTGCTATGCCAACATACAGTAATGGTAGTACAGTTTTATGCAGTAATATTCAGTCTGTTGGTGACCTGATCATCTTTCACTTTGCCATGATGAGCCTCTCACTCCTTGATCCTCCTCTTATCTTCTATGTGACTGTATTTATCCAATGCCCTGCCTTCTTGAACCATTCTGTGATTCTAAAATGTAACAGTAACATTCCAGGGGTATGTGGACTGCAAAGTTCAGAGTATATACATGACATTTCAGTATCACTTCACCTTCCAGCCCTATCTATCTTCAGGGTAATAGACTGGCTACTAAAATGCAGTTTTCAACCATGACCACCTTTGCGTTGACATTGTGATATCGTATGTGTTTCACATGTGCATGCTTATCCACACAAGTAGCAATGATCTTTATGTGTGTGCCGATTTCAATGAATACAGCTTGCTTTACCATTACATTATGAGGAGTTGTGGGGAAATGTATAAATCTGCATATTACCTCACTCATTATATGGGCGTTTCAAAGTTTGGTGCAAAATTCAAGAAAAGCTTGGGTTTTACATATACACATTAAAAGCTGCATTTTACATGTAATGTTACACTTTTGCTACGGCTGAGAGCGCATAGCACATAACTTAAAAAAATTGTGATGAATCTTATAAAAAGGTATCTATTTGATATAGATCATTGTTGTCTATTGTTTCCAAAACGGTTGTTCTTTCCTGGGATGTGAGTGCTAATCTCTGCCTGAACGCCATCTTCCAGTAGCTCCTAGTAAGTTTGGATAGCTTACGAGTTCTCCTAAATCCCAGTGAAGTTAGGAGTGTTTTCCTAAATTGGGAAAATTGATAAAATGCTTTGACATTGTCACTGTAAGATTTTTGACCCAGTTAGGAATGTTTTCCTATTCTGAGACGCTTGGTAATTACAGGCACTGGATTAAGTCTCCACATAGTCTCCTTTGCTCAAGACTAACAGATTTAATTCTCTGAGTCTTAAGTCCTTGGTTGTATTGGGTTACCATCCAATGCACAGCTTTAACTTCTTCTATGTCTTTTTTGTAGTGTGGCGACCCAAACTACACACAGTACTCCAGTTGCAGTCTCACTGGTGCATTATTTTATGACTGCACTAATGAAGCAATGAAACACACCTGAGTAACCACAATTACAAACACAAACGCTGAGCTGTGACGCCAATTGTCCCAAACATTATAGAGCCCTGAAATAGGGGGACCCATGTACTCTATATAAGTGCTATAATTTCTACATGTTGTGACCATAATGTATGCAAGTACCATTAAATAAAAGTCTGCAATGTGCACTTTGATTACATCTGAATTGTTTGATTTGTAATTTTAACCTGTGGAGCAGAGGTGTAAGACAAGGAAAAATTTGTATTTGCCCCGAACATTATGGAGGGCACTGTCTGTCAGTTTATATTGACCAGTTTTTATGATATAACCTAACATTTTGTTTGCCTTTTTAATTGCTTGTACAACATTACTTAGATAATGAATGTTTGCATCATCACAAATCTCTAGATCTTTTTCAGAGGTTGCTTACTTTAGGACAGTGTTTGCCCAGTTCCATAGGTTGTCCATTTTTTTTTTTTCTCCTTCCTCAATGACTGCTGTTCCTCAAATTTTAGTGTCATCTCTTTACAGAAATATTCATTAATACAGTTATTAAATATGTGAATGATTATTTTCAGTAGATTCCAATTTGTTTTTAATGGTTGATGATGATTCAGATGCAAAGAACTCACATGGTCTTAGTTTGAGAGTGACAAATTTCTTAGGCTTAGCTACCAAAGCATAATATCAGGCTCAAGGGTAATGAACTTCAAATTCGACTTTTTTTGCTCATGTTGTTTGCTGGTAAGTATGAGCAAATTAGTAAGTAACTGGAAAATCTTAAATTGCTCCCTTGATTGCCATCCTTATATGTATACATGTCTGTTTATCTACTGAATTACAGTTATTTAACAGAGACTTTCTTGAGCGTGTTTATTAGCTTGACACAGAAGTATGTGTTGTGCAGCAAACAGGTATTTAAATGCTATTGTGTCTAGTATATTAACCTGTAAATTGCAAGAGTATAAAATTTCTACTCCATATTTCTATGAAGTAGCAGATGCTAAAGCCACCACATAGTAGTGTTTGTTATTTAATAGTACTGTTAAAGGGTTTAGACAAAAAGCATTATACAGATTGAAACAGGTGTAGTGTATGGAAAGAATGGTTTATTTAAGACAAGGGACAGAAATAAAAAGTGCAACCAATATTAACTGAAGTAATAATAATAATTCATTACATTTATATAGCGCTTTTCTCAGTACTCAAAGTGCTATCCACACAGGGAGGAACTGGGAAGCGAACCCACAATCTTAAACCCAAGTAAACTTAAATCCCAAACTGTGTAAAGCCAAAAAAAAGCACAGCAATCCACATATCTAATCTTGCAACATGCACTACGTACTTATCCCATAACAGCAGAAAGCCCAGTGGACTAAATTTAGCTTCAGATGTGGGTTTTTACTTTGTTCACTGAATAATTTGAGGTCATTGTCATCTGTATGTTAATGTGTGGTGCATTGGTGTGCGATGCTGTATTATTATTGTTATTATTAAAATGTGCTTCTGATTTTCATTTTTCATTTGTTTTTGTACTTCATTAATGCATTTGGTTTCATGTTTTTCATCAGTTTTATGTTTAATGCTTCTGTGTTTTTTTGGTAATCTTTTTTTAATTTATTAATATTACTTTACCCTGAAAGTCATAGCTAGACAATGAAGTTCGAACACTTAAACACTTAATAAAGTTCGAACACTTTTACTATTTCTTTTTCCTTTAACATATTACAAACAGCAGTAACATTTACAGGTTTTACATTTATGTGGCCCTTGCAAAGAATGGAATGTTTTTAATTTTGGGTTTCTTTGGTCCCTGTAAATATATTGTAATGATGTTGTTGCAACAATAATTTAAATTTATTATGTAGAATGCATACTTTTCTGCAGTGTAAAATCATATTTAAACATTACTGAAAGTACGTGGATTCAAATGTTATGTTGTCCAGATTTTAGTCAATGACATTTGATGTCATTTTAATGTAATGAAAATCTTTTTCTCCATGATTCTGAGTTTCTGTCATAAACAAATACTGACCCTTTGTCACTGTTTTTTTCAGTTCATGATACAAAACGAGAAACCGCATCTTGCAGCAAGAATGCCTGTTGTCTGGCCCACTCTCCTTGATCTCAACAGGGATGAGTGCAAGAGGATTCTGCGCAAACTAGGTAAAGTTTCTTATGTGTGGGCTCCAAAGTTCCTTTAATAATAGTTTATGAAATACAGAAAATCGTTTGTTTACAATAAAATAAAACTTTTTGTTTTTCCATATAGGATGTGACTATATCAGATTTCGAATTAACTGCATTATTTTATTCTGTTTTGATTAGAAATGACAATAATAGGAAATGTGTAAGTGTTTGATAAGTTTGCTTTTATAAATTAATGGAGACAGTAATAAACTTGTCCCTACTGTGGGAGAGTTTTAAGCATAAAGCCTCATATTCTGAGATCATGTGCAATTTATAAAAATGCTGAGAAACAATAGCTTGAATCATTTCTGGAAAGAGATCTTCTTTATCTTTATTAACTGAGATATTGGTGATACTGTATCTGTACAATTTTTGCTTGATGTCATTGTAGTGCACCTCTGAGGGAAAACTGCTTGTTATGGCTTTTAACTTTCTTATACTGATGAGAAATTTTAAACACATTTTATTTAGGTAGTCTAGTTTGTAGATTTGTTTTTTCACCAGGGATTTTGTTCCAGTGTAAATCTGTCAAATCTTTCTGTAATGTAGTTGCTTAATTCCCTTTAGTATATAGAAAGTTTATGATGGGTTGACTGATCAATATGCACCTAAAGTAATGCCTTGGATATGTTTGTCTATTCTTTTCGGAACTTACACCATCAACTTTACATATACTTTACTAAATAGCCGTTCATTTCACTAATATTTCACCACCAAATTTTTTAGACTGCAACCAGTTTTTAACAAAATTTTGCTTTGATCAAATTTTGAAACACTTCTGTTATATAGTGAAGGTTCAGCCCTGAAACAAACAAATCAAGGTATTTATTTAAAGCACTTTCTATGATTTCCTGTTTTAAAGAGTTTCCCAATTTAATATTAATATTATGACTAAAGGAGTTCAACACATTCACTAATTTTCATTTTTTGTTTCAAATACTGTATATTAATACAAACATGTCAGAAGTGTGTTGGGAATGATAGAAAGAGAACTCAAAAGATGTATTGGATGTGCAATTGGATTACATCCACAACACCTTTCTGTTTTATAAAAAAATCACGATAGTCTTTTTGGTAGCACTTATTTTACAAATAATCTTCCTATAAATATGGTACTTCTAATATAGGTAAACATTTTGTAAGTTTTTTGTGTCCCAATCACTTCAGTGGTTACAACAGGCAGATATCTTTCATCTTACTTAGAGTTAGATAGCATACCCAAAGTGTTTTGTAATTCTTTTTTGTTTTGAGTTTTTGAATTAATTCACTCATATTTTGTTTACAATTTTTTGTAGTGTTTACTGTACCTTTAGAAAGTATTCACTCCTGTGGATTTTTTCCATGTTTTGTTGTTGCAAACTCCAAATATAAACTTCTCGAAAAAATTAAAGGAATACTTTGAAAATACGTCAGATCTTAATGGGAAAAAAAAATCCTGCAGGATATCTATACTGATATGGACTGGGTAATGTGTTAGGAATGAAAGGATGCCACATCGTTTGTTGGAAATAAAAATTATCAACCTATAGAGGGCTGAATTCAAAGACACCCCAAAAATCAAAAATGAAAAAATAATGTGGCAGGCTAGTCCATTTTGCTGAAATTTCATTTAGGTCAGGCAAGCGTAGGGGTCAGTCAAAGGTATCAATTCCTTCATCCTCCAGAAACTGCCTGCATACTCTCACTACATGAGGCAGGGCATTGTCGTGCACCAAGAGGAACCCAGGACCCACTGCACCAGCATAGGGTCTGACAATGGGTCCAAGGATTTCATCCCAATACCTAATGGCAGTCGAGGTGCCGTTGTCTAGCTTGTAGAGGTCTGTGCGTCCCTCTATGGATATGCCTCCCCAGATCATCACTGACCCACCACCAAACCGGTCATGCTGAATGATGTTGCAGGCAGCATAACATTCTCCACGGCTTCTTCAGACCCTGTCACATCTGTCACGTGTGCTCGGGGTGAACCAGCTCTCATCTGTGAAAAGCACAGGGTACCAGTGGTGGACCTGTCAATTCTAGTATTCTAATGCAAATGCCAGTCGAGCTCCACGGTGCCGGGCAGTGAACACAGGGCCCACTAGAGGACATCAGGTCCTCGGGCCACTCTATGAAGTCTGTTTCTGATTGTTTGGTCAGAGACATTCACACCCGAGGCCTGCTGGAAGTCATTTTGTAGGGCCCTGGTAGTGCTCATCCTGTTCCTCCTTGCCCAAAGGAGCAGATACCAGTCCTACTGATGGGTTTAGGACCTTCTACGGCCCTGTCCAGCTCTCCTAGAGTAACTGCCTGTCTCCTAGAATCTCCTCCATGCCCTTGAGACTGTTCTGGGAGACGCAGCAAACCTTCTGGTAATGGCACATATTGATGTGCCGTCCTGGAGAAGCTGGACTACCTGTGCAACCTCTGTAGGGTCCAGGTATCACCTCATGCTACCTGTAGTGACACTGACCATAGCCAAATGCAAAACTAGTGAAAAAACAGTAAGAAAAGATGAGGAGGGAAAAATGTCAATGGCCTCTACCTGTTAAACCATTCCTGTTTTGGGGGTCATCTCATTTTTACCCCTCTAGTGCACCTGTTGTTAATTTCTTTAACACCAAAGCAGCTGAAACAGATTAACAACCCCTTCTGCTACTTTACTGACCAGATCAATATCTCTGAAGTTTCATTGACTTGACGCTATACTCTGATTAAAAGTGTTCCTTTAATTTTTTTGAGCAGTGTATTTACAATAGGTCCGTAAGTCCCTTAAATGCTTGTTTTAATGAATGTATATTTTACTCTTACAACTCTCTGATCCCTCACCTGTCTTATTCTAGTGGAGAAATTTCTTCATCACCACATTTTCTTTCGGCTTTAACATTTGTTTGTGGTTTTCCTTTGTATGTTGCAGTTGCACAAAGAGCAGGCTGTTCTCCCAAAGTGTTTTTTGGAGAAATATTTAAGAACTGAACAACTACTGTAAACCGGGGGGCACATTAAACAACTTCTGGTCAGTTGTGTTTTGCTGTGGGCTCGCACACACTACAAGCCATCTCAGATTGTAGATTTTCATAGTGGTGACTGCTGGTGGCCAGCTGACGACATTTTGTCTTCAGGAAGCAGTTTGTTTTCAGCCTAAGCTGATAGACACCCAGACTTGGCTGAGCAAATACTGCTTCTGAACACTGCAAGCAGAGTTCTTCCTGGTTACATCAACAGAAATATCTACTTAGTCCCCACCATCCTGTGCTGCATTGCACCATATGGTACAACAAACGCAAGACAGGCAAATGAAAATTGCTGGAAAAGATGTGTAATGTAATGGGAGCTTAAAGCAGTAAAATAGAATGCAATTAATGGGGAAACTTTTCAGGAGGGAAACAATCTCTAGAGAACTTCACTCCATATAAGAATAGGTAGAGGCACTTGTTTGGATAGTAAAAATAATGAGTGCAGATGCAGACAAATCCTCTAGAATAATTTTCTTTATTTCTCATGAGACATGAGAAAGATTTCATGATCCAGCAGAATAATAGTCCAAAGCATAAAGCCAAAGGAACTGTTGAGGACTTCAGAATAAAAAAATGAATTTCCTTCTGAGCCAGTCCAGTCCTTTTCATTCCCTTAGGATAGATTGGAAAATTGCTGTTATTCATCACATTGCATCCAGCTTGATAGAGCATCATCAAATTTACCATAACAAGTGTATGCTGATTTACAATTGCAGATTAGTAGACATCATAAATCATTATTAAGACGAGTCAAATTTCTAACTACTGCCAAAGCTGCTTCTACACAGCATTAAGTTAAGATGAGTATTCAGGGGGAAAAAGAAACCTCAGATTTTCGTTCCACAAAAATTAATAAAAGCTTGTTACACAAAAATATTCATTTTGTATTTTTTTGTGTAAATTTCTAAATTTTGTGTTTTGTATATTGAGGGATAGGCAGATAATTTTTATTAATTTTAGAGTCAGGCAATAACACAACAGAATTTGATATAATCCAAGGGGGTGAATACTTTACAATTTCAAATATTATCTAATTATATTACAGTCATCTCATTAATTTGCCTGTTGAAGAAAGCTATAGTAACTGGTAGGAAGTCATCGGCACATGCATTTTTTTTATATATTATTATTTAAATCTGTGTAATGCAATAACACAAATTGAGCTTATGAATTCTCCAAAAATGTTACCATGCCAGTATGTTCTTTCACTTAACATATTTCGCAACATCATACTAGAAAAATTTAGCACAATCTGATTAATAAAAGCTGGCACTTATAAATTCTTATGTTTCTTGCGTCGCTTATCCATCCCAATTTTAATCAGTTCTGTAAGTCTAATATGTAGTGGTAGGCTATTCATAAGTTTTAATTTTTTATATTTGTATTATCTTTCTCTTTAGGAATTCTTTCTTTTTAGAGATATTTTTTCCTGATTTAGCAGTAATGACCCCATAAAACTGCAAATACCTTTCTGTGTTTAAATATTGAACTCCAGTTTTTTTGCAGTTTCGGTAAAGCTGCAGCCATATGGTGTAAGAGTAAATTTACTTGTTACATTTTAAAATGTGCTTTGTTTTTTGTTACATTAGGAAAAATATCTTGGATTACATTTCGTTTTGGTATATTATCATTCATTACACACATTAGAAAAGTGTGAGCACTAGAGCAAGTGTTTGTTTACTAATATTTTTGATGCTTACGTTTTGATTATCCTATATATTAGTCTACATTAGGTGTTCTGAGCATGAAGGACAGAAACAGCATTTTAACGATTTCTAATAGCCAGATGTAGGAAAAAAATCTGAAGGGAGAAATGGTAAGTTTTGGACCGCTCTCATTTTTAAACAAAAGAAACAGGCACATTTTCAAATATTATATGCTTTAAACCTCCCTACAGAAGTGATTTTGTATTAGTTATTTATTTAGTTTTAGCAAATCTGTTACATTTTCTATGTAAAGAGATAATAATAATAATAATAATAATGAAAGAAAAATAAATTTAATATGTAAAATGCATACTTTTCTGCAGTGTGAAATCATATTTAAACATGTGCTTTTAATTGTCTGAAGTAACTGGGTTTCTCGGCATGTTTTAAACTTAATTTATCAATTTTGTTTTTTGGCAGACTTTTAACTAGTAACTCTTCCCTTGCCTGGAAATTGGAATCTTCTTGTTTAATATTATCTCTTTTTTTTTTTTTTATTCATTCTGAAATTTTGTAAAGCTTCAGATGCTTACTGTTGTTGGTCATCAAAACTTGTAGTCTTCCAAGTAGCTTACTAGATTTTTGCTTCAAACTCTAATTGGTTATTGGAGAAAAACTGTATTTTAATTGTTATTTTTTTACTGCCTAGTATGAATATTGAAACATGATTTTTAGAAATATGTCATGTAAATTTTTGGCATTTGAGAAATTTATTTTTATTTCACTTTAATTAAATGTTATTAATATCACTGCTGATGAGTTTAAGTTTTGTAAATAGTTTTTATACTTAACTGTTTTATTGTAATCATTTGATTCCAGTTATCTATTACCTTTTAGAACTTGAGGCCTATGCTGGAGTTATAAGTGCTCTACGTGCACAAGGGGATCTTAATAAAGAAAAGAAGGACCTTCTTGGAGAACTCACCAAGCTTTTAAGGTAGGTTGTGCATTTTACTTTTTGTATATGATTTATAGAAACTGCATATCTCATAATATTCAACTATTTAGACTATATGCAGTATCTCACAAAAGTGAGTACACCCCTCACATTTTTGTAAATATTTTATTATATCTTTTCATGGGGCAACACTGAACATATGACATTTTGATACAATGTAAAGTAGTCAGTGTACAGCTTGTACAGGTATAACAGTGTAAATTTGCAGTCCCCTCAAAATAACTCAACACACAGCCATTAATGTCTAAACCGCTGGCAACAAAAGTGAGTACACCCCTAAGTGAAAAATGTCCAAATTGTGCATGGTTAGCCATTTTCCCTCCCCGGTGTCATGTGACTCGTTAGTGTTACAAGGTCTTAGGTGTGAATGGGGAGCAGGTGTTTTTAAATTTGGTGTTATTACTCTCGCACTCTCTCATACTGGTCACTGGAAGTTCAACATGGCACCTCATGGCAAAGAACTCTCTGAGGATCTGAAAAAAAGAATTGTTACTCTCCATAAAGATGGCCTAGGCCCACGGTTTTCAAACTTTTTTGAACAAGTACCACTCTGCGAGGACCAGTAAACTGAAGTACCACTGTCAATGAATCGTTAATTTATGCCCATGTTGTTTTGAAGAATAAAGTCACTATAATCGCTATAATGACTATAATTATGACGTTAAAGTGATATTAAACTAATTAAGGAAATGGGTTCCTGCGCTAATAAAAGCCGACTTGGAGTTTTCCACGCATTTACAGTAGTATACTTATACTATATATGATTATATGCAACATATTGGCATTCTAGCAACATCGATTCGTGGAAAATAAAGGACCACACGAGTACCACTTGGCATGACTTGAAGTACCACCAGTGGTACGCGTACCACAGTTTGAAAACCAAGGGCCTAGGCTATAAGAAGACTGCCAACACCCTGAAACTGAGCTGAAGCACGGTGGCCAAGACCATACAGCGGTTTAACAGCACAGGTTCCACTCAGAACAGGCCTCGCCATGGTCGACCAAAAAAGTTGAGTGCACATGCTCAGTGTCATATCCAGAGGTTGTCTTTTTGAAAATAGACATAGGAGTGCTGCCAGCATTTCTGCAGAGGTTGAAGGGGTGGGGGGTGAACCTGTCAGTGCTCAGACCATACGCCGCACACTGCGTCAAATTGGTCTGCATGGCTGTCATCCCAGAAGCTTCTTCTAAAGATGATGCACGAGAAAGCCCGCAAACAGTTTGCTGAAGACAAGCAGACTAAGGGCATGGATTACTGGAACCATGTCCTGTGGTCTGATGAGACCAAGATAAACTTATTTGGTTCAGATGGTGTCAAGCATGTGTGGCGGCAACCAGGTGAGGAGTACAAAGACAAGTGTGTCTTGCCTACACAGTGTCATGGTTTGGGGCTGCATGAGTGCTGCCAGCACTGGGGAGCTACAGTTCATTGAGGGGACCATGAATGCCAGCATGTACTGTGACATACTGAAGCAGAGCATGATCCCCTCCCTTCGGAAACTGGGCTGCCGGGCAGTATTCCAACATGATAACGACCCCAAACACACCTCTAAGATGACCACTGCCTTGCTAAAGAAACTGAGGGTAAAGGTGCTGGACTGGCCAAGCATGTCTTCAGACCTAAACCCTATTGAGCATCTGTGGGGCATCCTCAAATGGAAGGTGGGGGAACGAAAGGTCTCTAACATCCGCCAGCTCCGTGATGTCGCCATGGAGGAGTGGAAGAGGATTCCAGTGGCAACCTGTGAAGCTCTAGTGAACTCCATGCCCAAGAGAGTTAAGGCAGTAGTGGAAAATTATGGTGGCCACACAAAATATTGACACTTTGGGCACAATTTGGACATTTTTCACTTAGGGGTGTACAGTACTCAATTTTGTTGCCAGCAGTTTAGACATTAATGGCTGTGTGTTGAGTTATTTTGAGGGGACAGCAAATTTACACTGTGTTATAAGCTGTACACTAACTAATTTACATTGTTTCAAAGTGTCATATCTTCAGTGTTGTTACAGCCTACTGAAAATCTTACTAGAAATATAAAAAAGTAGAAAGTTTTTTCTTGCTTGTTTTCTACATACTTTTTCATTCTTGTCTTATCAAATTGATTAGCATTTCCACTGAGAGGCATCGTGCTGAGGTTCGTAGGGCTGTAAATGATGAACGGTTAACAACCATTGCTTATCAGTAAGTTTTTAGCATTTTTTGAAATTCTGTTTCACTCAAAATTTTCTTTAGTTGTTCAGATAGTTTACCAAGGTGTTGTTTTCCTCATTTATTCTAGTATGTCTGGACCAAACAGCTCTTCAGAATGGTCTATAGAAGGACGAAGGCTGGTTCCCCTTATGCCAAGACTGGTCCCTCAGACGGCATTCACAGTCACTGCAAATGCAGTGGCAAATGCAGCAGCTCATCACAATGCTTCTCTTTTGTTACCAACAGAAACTGGTAACAAAGAAGGTAAATATCAAAAAGATCCCTATTTCTGCCTGAAAACTTCAGCAGACCTGTTTTTTTTGGTCAAAGTATATGTTCCTATTTTAAAAATCTTTTAAAATCTGGTGAAACAAGTACTATTAATCTCTTGTGAGTAAAAGTATTATTATACCTTCTGATTTTTGCTGTTTTTAGCCAATGGGATTTTGACAACTGAATTAAGCTTTGGAAAACTGGGTTCATCAGTTAGATTTCTCTTTCAGCTCCATAAATGTAGGCAATTAAAAAGGAACATCATGAATCCTATACTATAGTAACATATTTTATGTTTGGAGGTTGCACTTAATTATATAAGATGTTTTAATGTTTTGGTGAAATACCGCCATGCACTGATTTAATACCTACCTTGCTTTTTGTATTTGTTGTATTTTAAAACCATAGGAAATGTTGTATTACTTAGTGTATCACTTACAATGTTTCAATTCTACTCACTGTTTAGCAGTAGTTGTGTGTTATTCCTACACAAGTACAACTGCCACTCCTACCACAACTACGGTACCATGTGCCAGTACTGCAACTGTGAAGTCACCTAGACCAGCCAGTCCTGCCTCCAATGTGGTAGTGTTGCCTAGTGGAAGCACAGTGTATGTAAAAAGTAAGTATTATATTTCCGTCTTTTAATAGCCAAACTTTTACATACATATTTGAGTCTTGAATAGGAGTGCCATTAGTGCCAGTGAAAAAAGCCACTGCTGTTTATCATTTGCTGTATTCTTACATTTCTTCAAAGTCTAGAGTTTACATTACACGTTTCTGCTCTGTCCCTGTTACAGATTAGATATCTTTATTGTGATATACACTGCAAGAGCACAGTGAAATTCTTGTGCCGCTGTTGTGGTGATATATAAATAAATTAATTAAATGAGATTAGCAGATAATAGATAAATGAATATATAAATAAACAGCATAAATAAATACAGTAAATAAGATACGAGTTAAAAAAATAACATACAGTACAATTACAGTCATATGAAAAAGTTTGGGAACCCCTCTCAGCCTGCATAATAATTTACTTTAAACAAAAAAGATAACCGTGGTATGTCTTTCATTTCGTAGGTACATCTGAGTACTGGGGTGTTTTCCGAGTAAAGATTTTTAGTGAAGCAGTATTTAGTTTTATGAAATTAAATTAAATGTGAAAAACTGGCTGTGCAAAAATTTGGGTACCCTTGTAATTTTGCTGATTTGAATGCATGTAACTGCTCAATATTGATTACTTGCAACACCAAATTGGTTGGATTTAGCCTTGAACTTCATAGACAGGTGTGTCCAATTATGAGAAAAGGTATTTAAGGTGGTCAATTGCAAGTTGTGCTTCAATTTGACTCTCATCTGAAGAATGACAGCATGGGATCCTCAAAGCAACTCTCAATAGATCTGAAAACAAAGATTGTTCAAAAGAGGTTTAAACTGTCAGTTTCAACTGTAAGGAATGTAATCAGGAAATGGAAGGCCACAGGCACAGTTGCTGTTAAACCCAGGCCTGGCAGGCCAAGAAAAATATAGGAGCGGCATATGCACAGGATTGTGAGAATGGTTATAGACAACCCACAGATCACCTCCAAAGACCTGCAAGAACCTCTTGCTGCAGATGGTGTATCTGTACATCCTTCTACAATTCAGCACAATTTGCACAAAGAACATCTGCATGGCAGGGTGATGAGAAAGAAGCCCTTTCTGCACTTACGCCACAAACAGAGTAGCTTGCTGTATGCAAATGCTAATTTAGACAAGCCAGATTCATTTTGGAACAAAGTGCTTTGGACTGATGAGACAAAAATTGAGTTATTTGGTCATAACAAAAAGCATTTTGCATGGTGGAAGAAGAGCACTGCATTCCAAGAAAAACGCCTGCTACCTACTGTCAAATTTGGTGAAGGTTCCATCATGCTGTGTGGCTAGTTCAGGGACTGGGGCCCTTGTTAAAGTCGAAGGTCAGTTTAATTCAACCCAGTATCAACAAATTCTTCCAGGATAATGTTCAGGTCTCAGTCACAAAGTTGAAGTTACACAGGGGTTGGATATTCCAACAAGACAATGACCCAAAACACAGTTCGAAATCTACAAGGCATTCATGCAGAGGGAGAAGTACAATGTTCTGGAATGGCCGTCACAATCCCCTGACTTGAATATGATCGAAAATATATGGGATGATTTGAAGCAGGCTGTCCATTCTCAGCAGCCATCAAATTGAACTGAACTGGAGAGATTTTGTATGGAAGAATGGTCAAAAATACCTCATCCAGAATCCAGACACTCATCAAAGGCTATAGGAGGTTTCTAGAGGCTGTTATATTTGCAAAAGGAGGCTCAACTAAGTATTGATGTAATATCTTTGTTGGGGTGCCCAAATTTATGCACCTGTCTCATTTTGTTATGATGCACATTGCATATTTTCTGTTAATCCAATACACTTAATGTCACTGCTGTTTCCATAAGGCGTGTCATATATTAAAAAGAAGTTGCTACTTTGAAAGCTCAGCCAATGATTAACAAAAATCCAAAGAATTAAGAGGGGTTCCCAAAGTTTTTCATATGACTGTATATATATAAACCAGCAGGTAGATACAGTATTTGGTGCAGGGTAGGTAGTAATAGGTTACTGGGAGTTCAATGACCATGTGGCCTGGGGAGGTGGAGTGAGTGGTGTGGCTTTGGTGGCACTTCCTAGAAGCTAGAAGTCAAAACAGATGATGAGCAGCATGGGTATCATCAGAGATGATTAAGCTTTTCTCCGACATCTGGTTCAGTAAATGGTGTGAAGTTTTAGAAGGTCAACCCCAGTGATTTTAGAAGGTCTAGGGACAGTCCTTTGCAGGAGTTTGCAATCCTTGCATGTCAATCTACCAAACCACACTGTGATACATCCATGCAGGACACTTCCAATAGTGCAGTGGTAAAAGTTTAACACTAGAATACCTAAAGCTTACAATTTTTTTCATTGTCCCTGATCTTCTTAAATTTTCCTGACATATGCCAAGAAGCTCATGGCTCCTTATCACTGCGCTGACAGCCTGCTTTTGTTTTGCAAATATATGGATTAGCAGAATGCAGCCTGCTACACCCTCCACTGCCCATTCAGTCAGATGAAGGCATCACCCTGCTGCAATCCTTACTGCTGAAGTCTGTGTTCAAGTGTTTATCTGGTGATGCGTTTGTAAGGAATTATTTAGGTAATGAAATACCGTTATTTTAAATGCATACAATTCATGTGTGTTCCATGTCTACAATGATCTGTGTAAATATAGAATGACAGAGGAAATTCGAGGCAAGAAATGCTGAACACACAGCTAAAACAGAAAATGTTTTTATATTTTATAGTAATAATGACATAATATTGACAATAAGTGTAGGATGTGTGAAGGCTGAAGCCCACATATCCAATAAACAATTTCACAAAAGGTGTAACAAAACAAGTAAGCCTTTATTTAAGAATAAAACTGAAGAAAAAGAAATTGCTCAAATGACAAGTTGCTGATGTTTGCACACTTCATTTTCAACCAGTGGTCACGGTGGGTAACACTGTTCATCTCAGATCCACACAGTGCAGTGGAAAAGCTAACACTTAGCAACTTTGAGATAATAGGTTAATAGGCTAATCTTGCATCATCCCTGCATTTAGCACTTTGAGTAGTGAGTTGTTGTTATTATTACCATACTAGCCATTAAGCCCGTTACAATAACTGGCGCTAGAACATTAGTGCATTAACATTAGTAGAAACAGTCAATATTAGATGGCAAGGGACCTTGACCTCATTCTTTTTGTTGGTCGTATTTTTCTTTGTCTTTCAGCCTTTCTTTTGTTGATGTTTACTTGCTGAGCTGACCGTTCTTTGTGGGCTGCCGCCGTGCATTGTGTGTCTTTAATTTTCTGTGACAGTAATACTGTCTTGTACGTCTGCTGGCTTGTACGTCCGTAATATACCTTTAATTTTTTCTGGTGGTAATACAGGCGTGCGCTTTGGTAATATGCCTTTAATTTTCTCAGACAGTAATACTGGCTTGTATGTGGCTGTAATATGCGTCACTGTATTGTGTACCATTAATTTCCTCTCACAGTAATACTTGTTTGTATTTCTGTAACACGCTTGTAACTTTCTCTGATAGTAATATCGTGCATCGCACCGTGCCCCGCACTTGCGCACTTCACCAGAAGACTCACACATACGGACACCTGGATGCACACAGGGATTTTAGTAAAGAGGATAATACTCGTATCAAATGTATGTTTTTATGTAAGATCCTGTGCAAATTTATGGTACTTGTAAAAGTTAGTGCTGAAGGGATAAAAGCAGACATACAAATGCAGCTCAGTCATTTCTTCATGGTGTCTTGTTGAGCAAATAGACTCGGCAATATCTTGGATTCTTGAATAAAACTGAATTTGAATGATTTTTTTTTGTTCAGTTTTATTTTTGAATAGAACTGAATAAAAAAATAGTTCAAATGACAAGTTGATGTGAATGTCCGTGTGTGAGGGAAAAGTAACATCCACCATAGACATTGCGATGTCTGACTATGAAATTAAACCTGATGATCTGGTCATCAGGAACCTGAAGCTACTAACTTTCTGCATAGGGGAGCCATTGATGTGGAGTGAAATGTGACTGCCTTTGTTCTTTCTGAAGTCAAAAATGACCTGCTTTTTTTCGTTGTCATTCAGAGCGAAGTTGTTGTTATGGCACCATACAGTCAGGTCTTTTACCTTCCTCCTATTGGCAGCCTGATCATTGTCATTGATGAGGTCAATCACAGTTGTGTCATCTGCAAAGATGAACATTCTCTTGCCCTCATGCTTAGCTACACAGTCATAGGCAAACAACCTGTATTGCAATTGGCTGAGGCAGCAGCCTTGCAGAACACAAACTGGTACAAAGTACAAATGGATCAAGGGTAGCAGGTGTATTGTGATTAATGTGGATCATGACCAGTTTCTCCAGAAACTGAGCTGTTTGTCATTCAGGCAGGAAACAGTGGATTTCTTTGGCAAAACTATAACAAATGTTGAATTTCTTTTGTTTTTCCAAATGAAACACAGGCAGGTGAAGTGAATTGGTCACCCAGTGTCAGTAGTGGGATTTGAAGTCATAACCTCAGGGTTTGAAGCCCTAAGCCTTAACCACTACACTACACTGCCCTGGTGACTTGTCAGACTTGGTCAAACCAAGCATGGTTGATCTGGGTCTCATCAGTGTTACCCACTACATCACCATATAGACCATGCTTTTTACATCCATCATAGCTCACTGTTCTGCAGTTGATGGCCTACATTCAATGTCAATGTAAAATCATTGTCTGGGTCCTGTATAATGGAGAGGCCCTATCTGTTCCTGTCCCTAAATCATCTGATCCTCAAAACTGCTCTCCTGGTGTCTAATTTATAACAGATATAAGTAATTTACAAGCCATAATAATAGACCCAAGATACACATGGTTATAAAAGGTTTCTAGAAATTGAGACCTTAGCTGTAGAAAGAAATGTTAATGTGGAATCAGGACAGTTGACCATCTCTATTGTATTCTATCATCAAAATCTCCTTCCCCACTAAAAGTTGTTTGTTTTTTTGGGAGAGTCAAAGTTTAGAATAGGAAGAATATGTATAAGGGAATTAAACAACATGGAAAGATAAAATAAAATATAACAAGGTAACAAAAACTAAGGATATATTCTAATGTGCAGCACTTCTGAAAGCTATTTTGGAGCCAAAGTGGAACTTATACAGTACAAGAGTCCCTCAACCTATGCCCCGTTTAATGTTGTATTTCAGTCTCATTAGAAAATTAGATAGTCAGTCTTTCCATCAAAAAAGTATTAAAAATGTAAAATGTCACACTGTATGTGAGTTGGTATCATTAGTTAAATTATCTTCTTTTGAGCTGCAGACAAAATAGCCAGTGTAACCCTGAACAAGTTATTACAAATGTTTTATTCTTGTTGTTTCCATATCCCTTTAGTAAACAAAATTAATTAAAACTAACTTAAATGAAAAAGTCATGTAACAATGATTTGGTTTTAGTTGTTTCAGTTGAAATTTTCTCTTATAAATATTTATACAAAATTTAAAAATTCCACATCCTTATTTCACCTTTTTTGTGAGAGTAAACTATTTAAGTGATTCATCTTTTCCAAGGTGTGAGCTGTTCAGACGAAGATGAAAAGCCACGGAAAAGAAGACGCACAAACTCATCCAGCTCTTCCCCGGTAGTCCTAAAGGAAGTGCCTAAAGTGACAACCCCTGTTTCCAAAACCATCACTGTACCAGTCAGCGGCAGCCCCAAGATGAGTAATATCATGCAGAGTATTGCCAACTCACTCCCACCTCATATGTCTCCAGTTAAAATTACTTTCACAAAACCTTCAACACAGACAACAAATACCACTACGCAAAAGGTATCTTTGATGTGTTTTTGTTTTTGTATTTATATGTACATTTTGTGAATATTTTTCCATTGTATTACAAAAAACTTCAATTTCTTATGCTTAAAGTATGTTTCAATTTTTTTTTTATAAATGTCCATCTTTAGGTCATCATTGTGACAACATCTCCAAGTTCAACTTTTGTGCCCAATATCTTATCAAAATCCCACAACTATGCAGCTGTCACAAAACTGGTCTCCACCTCAGTTCTTACAGCTTCAACTCAGAAGCAGCCCGTAGTCATCACAGCTTCACAGTCCTCTTTAGCCAGTACCAGTGGCACATCCACACCATCACCAACTCCCAGCAGTGTGGCAGTGACAACTGTAGTTTCTTCCTCTCCTTCTGTAGTCATGTCAACAGTAGCTCAAGGTCAGTCATTGAAGACGCACGTAATGTGGTTACATGGCATTTGTTGCTTTCTTTAGTGTCATTTGTTAGACTTATAGAAAGAAAAAATGTTCAACATTTATTGAAGACCTTCTTATAGGACATTTCTAATTTTGGCTGTTTGTAATTTTATTTCAGTCAATATATTTTTATGGATAGAATAAACATTTGCTAAAATACTAAAGCTAAAGTTTCAGAAAATTTTAATTGTACTACATATAGCACTAGATCCTTGTCCTTTGTCTTGTTTGTCCTGACTTGTTGCCACTATGACCCTCACCAGAAGGAAAGAGAATTAATTGTGGTTAATTTGAAACATAACAGTATTTTTCCTATCTTGTGTGCTTGCTTCTTTACTGATATATTTTTCTGAGATATTTAATCCAGCAACAGTGTGACATTATCAAAAATTAATTGTGACTTGACCTCTTTCTAGGTGTATCTTCAGCAGGAGTCAAAGTGGCTTCTGCTCGGCTACCTTCACCTAAAACCCTTGTGGGTTCTCCAACTCAGATTCTTGCTCAATTTCCTAAGCAGCACCAGCACTCTCCCAAACAACTGCCACAAGTGCAGCACTCTCAGCAGACTCAGCAAGCCCAATCCTCCATGGGCTCACAGCAACCTCAGTCTCATACTCCACCTGGTATCAAGCCAACTATCCAGATAAAACAAGAGTCAGGTAAGAAGTTTTAGCAATTTTGAAAATCTGAAGTCCATTTAAAATGTATATATTTGATTACTTTTTTGATAGGAAAATCCTGAAAGGCCTTATCTTTATTTTCATTTTGCACTTTATTATATGCACATTTCTTTCTGGTTGTAAATTTTACCTATGGATCACTTATGGCAGGTAACACAATTAGTGCTACTGTCAAGTAGATCTCATGTATTTGTGTCTAGTTGCTATCTGTGTTCAGTTTGTATGATCTTCATGTTTGTGAGTTGGGTTTACTCCAGGAGCCTCATGTATAAACAGTGCATATGCATAAAAATGTTGCATTCGCCCATTTCCACGCTCACTTTCAGATGTATAAAAACTAAACTTGGAAGCTATGCATGTTTCTGCTCGGTTTTGTAAATGGGTGGCACACCGTGTCAAAGCAGTGCTACTGTTTCTGTGTGGTTTCCCTTCTTTTTCATATTCATATCCATGATGCAGGCTTTGCCAAATATGCCAAAATTAATTTCATGTCATTTACAAATTTAAGGCACTTGATTGTAATCAGTCTGTTAACAGTATAATGGTGCAAGGGATGGCCAAAGTATTCAAACTACCATGGATGCTGTAGTATTATTAGAAGACATCGCAAATGGAAGAATTAAAGAGAGCATGTATTTACAGATCATACTGAATTCTTGTCCCATGATGGTTCCAAGAACTTTCATCTTGGAGATGTGTGCTTTTAGAATACTAGCATATATACAGTAGTTATCATTTTTATGATGAAACACATTAAATTATGAATATTACATTTTACAGAAAAATTGTTAATTCATTTAAATATTGTATTCTGTTAATAGGGCGGCACGGTGGCGCAGTGGGTAGCGCTGCTGCCTCGCAGTTGGGAGATCTGGGGACCTGGGTTCGCTTCCCGGGTCCTCCCTGCGTGGAGTTTGCATGTTCTCCCCGTGTCTGCGTGGGTTTCCTCCGGGCGCTCCGGTTTCCTCCCACAGTCCACAGACATGCAGGTTAGGTGGATTGGCGATTCTAAATTGGCCATAGTGTGTGCTTGGTGTGTGGGTGTGTTTGTGTGTGTCCTGCGGTGGGTTGGCACCCTGCCCAGGATTGTTTCCTGCCTTGTGCCCTGTGTTGGCTGGGATTGGCTCCAGCAGACCCCCGTGACCCTGTGTTCGGATTCAGCGGGTTGGACAATGGATGGATGGATGGATTCTGTTAATAATTAAACATGTTGGGGCACGGTGGCTCAACAGTACCTCTGCTGCCTTGGAGTAAGGGGGTCACGTCCCAGGTGTCCCCTGCCTGGTGTTTGCATGTTTTTCTGGTGGATTTCCTCTGCATGCTTTGGTTTCCTTCCAAAAACATGCAGGTTAGGGGATTTAGTGATGGTAATTGACGCTACTAGTGTATCCATGTGCTCGTATTCACCTTGCGATGAGCTGATGCCCCATCCTGTGATTGTTCCTGCCTTGCGCTCGATGCTTGCTAGGACTGGCTTGACCCTGGATGGATGGATGGAATAATTAATCATGTATAAAACAGATTTTACAGTGTTTCTTAAATGTTTGGAAGAATCAGTGTTCTATGGTTATAGCTAGTTTTACATGTATTACAAACGCTTGTAGTGTGGTGTTTGGTTATGTGGAGAAAGAAAACGGAAGGACAGGAATTCAGGGTTGGTACGTTTGACAGAGACAGTACTACTGCAAAATTATCAGGACACTTTGCCACAATATCCTAAAAAGTGATTGCAAAAGCAGCTGCATATTTAATGCAGAGAACATTTATGGCAGTTGTGACAAGGCTCCAAGACACTAGACATGTGAAAGAGTATCTCACTGGTTTAATTGAAATAATATGTAAATGTTGAGTTTGTGAGCTGGTGGTTGGGGGCACAGAAACAGAATTTGATGGATGTTCTTTTGAGCTGGCTTTCTTTTTTGCAGCTGTGCTGTCTTTATCATACATTTCAAACCCCAGTTCCTGTCCTTCCGTTTTCTTTTCCCACATAACCAAACACCACACAACAAGCATTTGTAATACATGTAAAACTAGCTATAACCGTAGAACACTGATTCTTCCAAACATTTAAGAAACACTGTAAAATCTGTTTTATACATGATTAATTATTCCATCCATCCATCCAGGGTCACCACACAATAAACATCCTTGTGATAGTAAAATTAACTATAAACTTAGAACACTGAGCGTTCAGATATTTTAAGGAACATTGAAAAATATTTGTTCTATATGTTTAATTATTGTATCCAGTGTTGCACACGTCCCAGCAAGCTTCATGCGAAAGACAGGAACAATCCTTGGATAAGGTGCCAGCTCATCACAAGGTGAATACGAGCACACACATACACTTGTAGTGTCAATTTAGCATCACTGGAAACTGAAGCATGCTGAGGAAACCCACCAGGAAAACATGCAAACTCCAGGTAGAGTACACCTGGGGTGTGACCCCCTTAATGTGAAGCAGCAGTGCTACTACTGTGCCACCCTTTCCCCACATGTTTAATTCATGCTGCGATGCAGTTCATCTTGAAAATTATACCAAATATACATCTTAGCATTTTAAAATATTCAGAGAGCCGTAATACCATGAATGTAATGCATTCTGTGTGGCGATCACTGCCTACACACTCCTATCGGCATAAGAAAAAGCACATAGCAATTAAAGACTGGATCAGGGAACAATTAGAACACGATGCATTTAATGTGCTACTTTAGTTATGATGGGGTTTGAGAAGCTGTAGTAAATTAAACATTGATTTTAAGGTTAAGTTTATGACGATCTACTTTAATGACAAAATAAATGAGATTAAAGCGGAAATTTTGAGATTTTTTTTCTTTACTGTGTCCTACCTTATGACACTCAGACTGTGGGCTGCAATTTGCCTTTTCATATCAACTTTGATATCTTACCATTTCTTTTTTATTTCGGGCACTATGCAACTTTCTGAACTTGGACTTTTGAGTGCCTATGCCATGCTATACCTGTCCATCAATTTCCTTTTGTTACTTATACCACTTCTTAAGCCACCAAATGGTATGTTTTTCCATGCCTCCACTGAGCAGGAGCTCCACTTTGCATTTGCTGAAATTTACACATGCCTTTGCCATTGTCTTTTAACAAAAGACTGAAAGGAAGGGGCTATTTATATTGATTTGCATATTCATTTCAAGGAATCAGTGTGGGTCTGTAGGCACGTGCGTATGCATTAAAATTGACATTGGTTTTTATAAAGGGAAAGTGGGTAGAAGTTTGCTTATGCACTTTTTTTTTTTATAGATATATATAAATACATCTGAATTTTTTTGTGTGTATGCACATTTCCAGTTTTGTCCATACGTCATGTTTTAGTGTAAATGCTATGCTATACATGAGGCCCCAGGTAATAAGTACTTCATGAAACAACCGTGTTCTCTTTTCTATTTTTCCTTGGAATTTGTGTATAAGTTAGCAGAGTTTGCTTACTCCATTCTGTGAAAAAGCACTTAAAGTGGAGCTGATGGACTGGACTTCAAAGGACAAATAAATGATTTAGGAGTTTGAGTGTTAATGCAGTCATGAACTGAGGTGAACCATGTCAAGTAATTTAATATGGATGAGCAGTGGAATTTATGTTTAATATGTATTTACTTTTGAGTATCAAGAAGCATTGAGTATAATTAAGGAAAATAAAAACACACACTTAAGTCTGTATTGAGAAATAATATCATTTAACTTTTTTCACTATTTGAGGAGAAAGGAGACAGGCTTGGTGTACAGTGTAATCTTGATGACACATTATTGAACATGACAGTTTGTGACATTGCATACAGCCTCTTGTGGTTGTTTTAATGCAGAGGCTGTACAATAATGACACGGCTATAACCCCATAATTTTAAACAAGTAATTGTTATGGATATGGTCTACTAATCAGGCATTTCTTAATGTATTGAAATTTCTTTGTAACGAAGTACTAATGATAAGATTTGAGGTGAGCCAGAAGATTAACCATAGCCTCCCTTTGATAATATATAGAAGAGTATGTGGAGAGCGGGAGGAAGGCTGTTTGGTCCTTTGGTATTTAACATAGACAGTTGTAGTGAAACACACATCTATAATAATAATGAATAATAAAATGTTATAAAAAGTAAAATGTAATAAAATGTAATAGAAATGAAAATAAAAAAGTAAATTACATTAACGCATTGGAAAAAAAAAAAAAAAGAATTACTTTATCCTCTAACATTCTATAAACATTGCTTTTTTGCAATTCTTTTTGCGATTTGTTCGGGATATTTTTCTCTTTTTCCTTTTTTGGACAATTCTATTTGTTCTTGATTTTTATTTTATGCTGCTCATTTTTTTGCCGTTCATTATCAGCTCTTGCTGCTCTTTTTCTATTGCAATCTAAAATTTGACATTGTTGAATAGATAATTTTAGATAATTTGCTTTTCTGCCTTGCCATTATAACTGACTGCATTAAAGAGCAAGTTGGCGCTGAGAATGTCACAAGGTGGTACAGAGAGAGGATGTGTGCAATAATAGCAATGATTGGGTGAGCCGTGTGGAGGGGAGTGGTCAAGGCTGAATAACACGTACATGACAGAAAACTTTTTTAATATAATGGAAAGATAATATGCTACTAAGGGTGCTTTTGTTACAGAATGTATATAATCATAATTAATGTTCAGACAAGGCAATAAATATATATGGTGCATTCAGAGTGTATGACACTGTAAATAAAAATATTCAACATACATACCAAGCCAAGAATCAATTATAAAAAAATGTTTAAGCATATAACAATTGGAAAGGCAGGCAAACAATAATGATGCACACAGTATATTGTTAGTATACAGAAGACAGAAGTATAGGGCAATTAAAAAAAAAAATTATATATTAATAACAAATATAGTATGACCCACTCACCACAAAAGCAACTAGGTTCTATTTCTCTAAAAGCGAGAAATGAGCTGGTGAACTATCAAAAGGTTTCAAAGGGATTCTGAGAAATATAAATGTATATATACAGTGGTGTGAAAAACTATTTGCCCCCTTCCTGATTTCTTATTCTTTTGCATGTTTGTCACACAAAATGTTTCTGATCATCAAACACATTTAGCCATTAGTCAAATATAACACAAGTAAACACAAAATGCAGTTTGTAAATGGTGGTTTTTATTATTTAGGGAGAAAAAAAAATCCAAACCTACATGGCCCTGTGTGAAAAAGTAATTGCCCCCTGAACCTAATAACTGGTTGGGCCACCCTTAGCAGCAATAACTGCAATCAAGCGTTTGCGATAACTTGCAATGAGTCTATTACAGCGCTCTGGAGGAATTTTGGCCCACTCATCTTTGCAAAATTGTTGTAATTCAGCTTTATTTGAGGGTTTTCAAGCATGAACCGCCTTTTTAACCCTTTAACCGCCAACTCCCTAAATATTCCCCAAGCCAGGCGAAATCTGAACAATTTTCGTTTTTTTACTTTTTTACATTTTTTTTACATTTTTTACATTTATTCAAGCAGTATTGACCACTAAATGTTGTGCAAGTTGCCAGTGTATACACGAAATCTATAAATGTAACCTGAATTCTCAGCTAAGCAAAACATCTTGATACCAAACCGTGCCCTTTTCAATGGTAGATACTGTCGAAACTGTAAGCGGCCCTTCCACGACAATAAACTTTCATCAACTGCAACTGACGGTCCTGGCATGTAGGGCAACTGAAATGCTTCAAATAAATGATCAATCAAAGGACGTAGCTTGAACAAGTGGTCGCGGTTTGGATCTTTCTTATCTGGCTCGTTTCTGTTGTCATTCAAATGAAAGAATTTCAGCAGCAAAGAGAATCGGTTACGTGTCATGACAGCTGCAAAAATAGGTGTTGCATACATAGGATCTGTAGACCAGTACATCTCAATATCTGGTTTTCTGATTATTCCCATCAACATCAAAATCCCAATGAATTTTTTCATTTCGTTTTCATCAGTGTCAAACCAAGCACGAACACGGGAATGTGGAGGTAAATTGGGATTTTTCTCAATAAACTGTGCTGCATACAGATTTGTCTGATGAACAAAATGTCTGATCAAATCAGGTGACACAAACAGCTCATAAAACTGCTCAGCAGTGTAATTGTTTACATCAACAATAAAGCCACACGTTGCCTCAAACGGATGCAGAAAAGGTAGTTCACCACGGGCAGCAGCCCAGCTGAGATGCTGGGGATACACCCACTCAGCGCCGTCATCCGATGCGTCTTCATTCACAGTATCATGCAGCGCACGTTGCTGCTCATCACTGTCGCTAAAATCTTCTTCAGAACTGCTACAATCATGATCAGAACTGTCCAAAATCGCCTGCAAAGCCTCACTTGAAGTCAGTTTACGTTTCGCCATATTCACAGCTGTTACATGCGAATCACGTCACATGACCGGCCAAAACAACCACAGACTTGTCGAAATACAACGTAGTAATAATACCCACGCCAAACCGTCAGTTATACTACTTGCCAGGCATTCATATAACCGCAGGCAAATGTGCCGGATAATTCCGGCAGTATGGCGTTAGCATTAAAACAACGGTGCCGGATATATCCGGCAGAGGGCGGTTAAGGGGTTAAGGTCATGCCATAGCATCTCAATTGGATTCAGTTCAGGACTTTGACTAGGCCACTCCAAAGTCTTCATTTTGTTTTTCTTCAGCCATTCAGAGGTGGATTTGCTGGTGTGTTTTGGGTCATTGTCCTGTTGCAGCACCCAAGATCGCTTCAGCTTGAGTTGACGAACAGATGGCCGGACATTCTCCTTCAGGATTTTTTGGTAGACAGTAGAATTCATGGTTCCATCTATCACAGCAAGCCTTCCAGGTCCTGAAGCAGCAAAACAACCCCAGACCATCACACTACCACCACCATATTTTACTGTTGGTATGATGTTCTTTTTCTGAAATGCTGTGTTCCTTTTACGCCAGATGTAACGGGACATTTGCCTTCCAAAAAGTTCAACTTTTGACTCATCAGTCCACAAGGTATTTTCCCAAAAGTCTTGGCAATCATTGAGATGTTTCTTAGCAAAATTGAGACGAGCCCTAATGTTCTTTTTGCTTAACAGTGGTTTGCGTCTTGGAAATCTGCCATGCAGGCCGTTTTTGCCCAGTCTCTTTCTTATGGTGGAGTCGTGAACACTGACCTTAATTGAGGCAAGTGAGGCCTGCAGTTCTTTAGACGTTGTCCTGGGGTCTTTTGTGACCTCTCGGATGAGTCGTCTCTGCGCTCTTGGGGAAATTTTGGTCGGCCGGCCACTCCTGGGAAGGTTCACCACTGTTCCATGTTTTTGCCATTTGTGGATAATGGCTCTCACTGTGGTTCGCTGGAGTCCCAAAGCTTTAGAAATGGCTTTATAACCTTTACCAGACTGATAGATCTCAATTACTTCTGTTCTCATTTGTTCCTGAATTTCTTTGGATCTTGGCATGATGTCTAGCTTTTGAGGTGCTTTTGGTCTACTTCTCTGTGTCAGGCAGCTCCTATTTAAGTGATTTTTTGATTGAAACAGGTGTGGCAGTAATCAGGCCTGGGGGTGGCTACGGAAATTGAACTCAGGCGTGATACACCACAGTTAGGTTATTTTTTAACAAGGGGGCAATTACTTTTTCACACAGGGCCATGTAGGTTTGGATTTTTTTTCTCCCTAAATAATAAAAACCATCATTTAAAAACTGCATTTTGTGTTTACTTGTGTTATATTTGACTAATGGTTAAATGTGTTTGATGATCAGAAACATTTTGTGTGACAAACATGCATAAGAATAAGAAATCAGGAAGGGGGCAAATAGTTTTTCACACCACTGTAATTTGTTATTATTAAGTCAGTATTGAACAGAAATAATAAATAGGACATCAGATATGAAAAAGACTACAACTAGAATCATTAGAAAACAAATGTGAAAAATGAAACACTCAACACAGATACAAGGGCACATACAGTAACTGCTAAAATAGGATACAAATAGAGTAAGTAATGAAACCTTTACTTCTATCTAATTTGCCAGGTAATTGCAGACAGTTATGTATTTAAATATTAATTATAACAAGGTATGGGCAATGAAGGCAGATTGTATAACAAAGATGCAGTAGTAATATAATATAAATATGGTACTACAGTAAATAAGTAGAAATGATTAGTCTCACTCCTTTTGTAAAAAAACAAAAAAATATTGCAAAAGTTTAACATTTTTAGGTGCTTCTGTATAGTGTTCGCTTTCTTTTGTAGGAAATGATGAATGTCATAAAAAATTGCTTTGCTGTTGCTTTTTTATTTGCTAGTACATTTGTCATTTCCTGTTACTGTACTTGGTATGTGTGGAGGAGAGGTGCTTTTACCTCATTGTCTAAACAATTTACTGTTAAGAGGTTCCAGTGAGAGAAGAGATAAACTTAATTTATTTTCAGTTTCATTTTCTTCATCACATAATTAGAACATATTATTACATATTAATAAATATTCTCCTGATTATTGTGTGCTGTTGTTTCTTTTGCCATTTGTTTTACAAGCAGTATCTTGTATTATAAGCAGATATTTTTAATAACTTCGTAGTATTATATGGCTGATATTACTTAGTGGGGGATATACAGTAGATCCAGATCGTACAATTTTGTATAGGCTTTTAAATTTATGAAAATCTACCTTTGTACCCATTTTAATTTTGAACTGTCTTGTCAGTGTAATATTTCTGCTCAATTTTTTAAAATCCTTCCAGGTGTTAAAATAATCACTCAACAAGTACAACCCAGTAAAATTCTTCCTAAGCCTGTAACTGCTACATTGCCCAGTAGCAGTAATTCTCCGATTATGGTCGTTAGTAGCAATGGTGCTATCATGACAACTAAGCTTGTTTCAACTCCTACAGGTATGTTTGAATTTGTTTTTGACTGTGTGTGTGTTTTTTTATTTATTTAGTTTGCTTCTACTTTTTTATTATCTTAGTTGTAGATAGCGGTAATATTCTTTTTTAATATGTTGTTTTAATTAATTTATCTAATTTGACTTCACTGAACATGAGTGATAGTAAAAACTAATTGCGCAAATGTTTGTTTTAAGGTATAATGATAGTTTACTTATTTTGTCTTTAATGCTAGACTAGTATTACTATGGTACATTTCAAATTTATTGTTTATATATTGTTAAAAAGACAAGTTGACCAATCACAGTCCACTTGCCAGTTATTCTACACACTCTTTCCACAAGTTCTTATGAATAAGTAAAGCCTTTAAACCTCGTTATTGAAAGAAAACTTCAGTAATTGATAGTATAGACTTCCTACTATTAGCAGTTTTTCTAAAAAATTCCTGTTTGTCTTTTTCATTGCTGTGTGGACTCATTAACACACAAACGTTTGGGTGTACAGTCCAAAAGAGCTCTTAGAAAATATGTTCAAAGGCTGTTAAAGATGTGCCTTAACGGTAAAACAGTGCATTTATTAATCCAACTGCAGTGCACTAACTGCTAGTAGTAGTTACACATATCTCAGACTAAACTGTTTATTAGCTGCCTCTCTTTAACTCTCAGCATTCCTGGTAAGGTAGCCAAAGCCCCAATGGACTCCTCCATAATCGCCAGCACTGGCTACATCATATCCATTTAAGTGGCCCCACATTAAAATCACCTTTCTCTAAGGCACTGCAGATGTCATCTCTATCAACGGGTCCCAAAAATCGTCTTTCTCCCCTTTGTCATCTCTGCCAACCTGTAGGATATGTTCTGAGGGACTACATTCATGAGTCATTTACCAACAATCATCGTACAAACTACACCATACTCATTTACCCTGTTCATCTCCACCAGTTTTTTTACCCATGTTTGTGACTCCAGCAAAACAAGCCAAGCATTTCCATAATTGCTCCTCTTCTAAAAAAATATATGCTTATTAAAACATTCTTGAAACTTTACCTTTACATTTTGTTTTGTGCATGTAGCCAAAACATTCTCTGCTTCATTTCAGTACCTTCATCACTTCACCCGTTTTTCCCGGTATACTCTCATTATTCCAAGTTGTAATCCTTATGCGGTCTTCTTCAGACCCCAGAATTTCCATCACTGTCTCTCCTTTATCTCCCTTGCCACCAAACTGGACACTCCACAGTGCAACAGACTTTGGATCATCATAAACACCAAAAGACTACCAACTGAATGTCCATTGTCCTGTGAGTGGTTGGCTCTAAATTTAAAAAAACAAAATCTGGTCTTAACCTACTTATTGTTCTGTATCATCCTCCAAAATGCAGTGTATATTTATTACCTGATCTGACTGAACTGCTAACTCAGTGAATATCTTTTTTCCAGACAGTCATTCTTAATAGATTACTTTAATATCCACATTGACATTCCTAAATATAAGCTGAGAAATTAATTCTTATCTCTGCTGGACTGTTTTGGCTTGGTGCAGCGTTTTGATTTTCGTACCCACTCTGGTGGTCACATGTTAGACCTGGTTTGCCCATCTGGCTCATCTGTTTTTCAACACTTACAGCATTGATTTGGACCTCTCTGATCATAAAGAAGTACCTTAAAATCTATCCTTGATGGATCAGTTTCTGATCGTTTTATTTCTTGCATTATTCAATCAACTTTAACAATCAAAATTGCCCCCGGGGCAAATAAAGTTTTATCTGTCTATTCTATGAATCAATCTTGTCAATCACTATACCCCAGCCCTCCAGTCAGCACAATATCAAACATTCCCTTTAAAGCATGGGAGGTGTTTACTTTAACTGTTCAGCTCCATGGTATAATTCAGCACTACAATTTATGAAAGCAGTTGGACAATACTTTGAGAGAGTGTCACATAAGACTGGCCTCATTGTAGTAGGCCCAGGCTTTCTCTGACCATTAAAGAGATTACAGAGATGCACTAACTGAAGCCAATAATCCATTCTATGGCTAATGATAGAGAGTGCCACAATAACCCGAGGGTTTTGTTCTCTGTGGTTAACAGACTACTTTATCCTGCATCTGGTCCTATGAAAAATTCCTTCACTTTTTCCGTGATAAAATTAAAAACTTAAATAAAAGTTCATCATCCCTTTGTAGTTTTCCCTGTGTTCCCTCTTCATCCAGCTCTTTTTCCATATTTTACCATTTTCTTCCCAGTTTATTAATGACCTGCTCAGTAAGATAAAGCTTTCTACTTTTATACTTGACCCTATCCTCAACACACTTACCAAATCATGTTTCCATGACATAATTCAAACTGTTCTAAAAATAATAAATACATTTATTGGCACTGTACCATTTACTTTGAAAATGTCTTCTTTAACCCCAATGTTAAAAAAAAAAAAAAAAAAAAAGTCTGGTCTGTCTGTCACCTTTTTCTTCTAAAGTTCTGGAGTGTATTGTGGCCTTCCAACCGAACAGTTATTTAACTTGTAATAAACTGATGGAACCTTTTCAGTTTGGTTTCAGAAAATAGTAAAACTGCTCTGCTTCAAGTAACCAAGTTATTGCTTATGGCAACAGATGCTGAGCAAACCATCATATTAATTTTGTTAGATTTTGGAGCAGCAATTGATACTGTCGAACATGCTATTGTACAATCCAAAATGGAGAACATTCTGGATATCTCTGTCACTGTCCTCCAGTGGTTTATGTCCTATCTGACTGACAGACAGTAGTTTGATAGCCATGGTAACGGCAGGTCTAACTTGGCGCCTGTCACAAAAGTAGTTCCTGAAGGCTCTATCCTTGGATGTCTGCTGTTCTTTATCTCCATGCTTCCCCTTGGCCATATTGGCACTAGTCTTCATGCACTTTTTATGACTTGCAAGAGGGACAGTGGCCATAGTCTAACTTTAGGTCACAGGGATATAAAAAGTAAATTTCTAAGTTAATATATTTTTAGATGATTCTATATCTGACAGTAAGCCATTGTGGTACTTAAACCTGCTGACAGGAAGTATAATCATTGGATTTAAAAAAAAAAAAATTCTTCCTTTTGTTTGCATATTCATTGTCCTTATTCTGGGTGTGATGTGGCCACAAGTGTGTCCCATTCTGTTACAGTGGGCTTTCCCTTAATTTCATATTTTCTCTGTAATATACAGTACTGTGCAAAAGTTTTAGGCAGGTGTGAAAAAATGCTGTAAACAAAGAATGCTTTCAGAAATATAAATAATGATTGTTTATTGTTATCAATTTACAAAATGCAATGTGAGCGAACAAAAGAAAAATCTAAATCAAATCAATATTTGGTGTTACTACCTTTTGCCTTCAAACCAGCATCAATTCTTATAGGTACACTTGCACAAAGTCAGGGATTTTGTAGGATTAGAGTCAGGTATATGATCAACCAATTATACCAAACAGGTGCTAATGATCATCAATGTCACACGTAGGTTGAAACACAGTCATTAACTGAAACAGAAACAGCTTTGTAGGAGGCTTAAAACTGGGTGTGGAACAGCCAAACTCTGCTACCAAGGTGAGGTTGTGGAAGACAGTTTCATGTCATGGCAAGATTGAGCACAGCAACAAGACACAAGGTAGTTATACTGCATCAGCAAGGTCTCTCCCAGACAAAGATTTCAAAGCAGACTGGGGCTTCAAGATGTGCTGTTCAAGCTCTTTTGAAGAAGCACAAAGAAACGGGCAACGTTGAGGATCGTAGACGCAGTGGTTCGCCAAGGAAACTTAGTGCAGCAGATGAAAGACACATCAAGCTTATTACCCTTTGAAATCAGAAGATGTCCAGCAGTGCCATCAGCTCAGAACTGGCAGAAACCAGTGGGACCCAGGTACACCCATCTACTGTCTGGAGAAGTCTGGCCAGAAGTGGTCATCATGGAAGAGTTGCAGCCAAAAAGCCATACCTCCGACATGGAAACAAGGCCAAGCAACTCAAGTATGCACGAAACATAGGAACTGGGGTGCAGAAAAATGGCAGCAGGTGCTCTGGACTGATGAGTCAAAATTTGAAATATTTGGCTGTAGCAGAAGGCAGTTTGTTCATCGAAGGGCTGGAGAGCGGTACAGTAATGGGTGTCTGCAGGCAACAGTGAAGCATGGCGGAGGTTCCTTGAACGTTTGGGGCTGAATTTCTGCAAATGGAGTTGGAGATTTGGTCAGGATTAATGGTGTTCTCAATGCTGAGAAATACAGGCAGATACTTATCCATCATGCAGTACCATCAGGGAGGCGTATGATTGGCCCCAAATTTATTCTGCAGCAGGACAACGACCCCAAACATACAGCCAAAGTCATTAAGAACTATCTTCAGCGTAAAGAAGAACAAGAAGTCCTGGAAGTGATGGTATGGCCCCCACAGAGCCCTGATCTCAACATCATCGAGTGTGTCTGGGATTACATGAAGAGACAGAAGGATGTGAGGAAGCCTACATCCACAGAAGATCTGTGATTAGTTCTCCAAGATGTTTGGAACAACCTACCAGCCGAGTTCCTTTAAAAACTGTGTGCAAGTATACCTAGAGGAATTGATGCTGTTTTGAAGGCAAAGGGTGGTCACACCAAATATTGATTTGATTTAGATTTCTCTTTTGTTCATTCACTGCATTTTTTTATTGATGAAAAAAAATGATTAACACTTCCATTTTTGAAAGCAATCTTTGTTTACAGCATTTTTCACACCTGCCTAAAACTTTTGCACAGTACTGTATATTCTTTTGTTAATTTTGCCTTTCTCACTTTTTTATTATGCTATACTACAACAGGTACACAGGCTACATACTCGCGACCAACAATGAGCCCCACTATTGGAGCTCGAATGGCAACTTCTCCTGGAGGAGCTACCTATGTTAAAACTACCAGTGGGAGCATCATCACAGTGGTGCCAAAATCCCTTGCCACACTTGGGGGCAAAATCATCAGTAGTAACATTGTGTCAGGTAAGTCTGATTATTAATTTGGATTGTGGTATCTGGCAACACACAGCCTTTAACTCCTTATATATTTTATTCAAGGCAGTAAATCATATTAATAATTAAAGATTACTTCAAAAACAATAATTCTTCACATATGTGAAACATTTCTTTATATTAATAATAATAATTTAAGACTAACTCCATAGCCTTAAGTAAATTTACAGTTAACCACGATTCATGTATTTTATTTTCACCACCAAGTATTTTATTAATGATTTCCCTGTAGTGCTAAATTAAGTCGGCACTGTTTAGTGAATGTCTTGTATCTTGAGATACTGATGCTAACTCTTCCTTATATCTGTTATGTTCACTTGCTAAGTAAATCTCAGTATGAACATTAATATTTTCTATGTTTGGGGCAAAACCTCATTTCAATTGTATTTTTTGTGTGCAGGACTAAAGGAAAAGAGAGTCCTAGAACAAACATTAGTAGCCTAAGACTCTGATAAAAAAAATCCTTTTGTAACACATTCTTATTGCATTTAAATACAAAAAAATAGTAGAACATTAAGTAGACAAATGCCAGGAAGAATAAAGTAGCTGTGTTCATATTTCAAATTCTAATCCAGATTATGTGTTTAAAATAGTAGTAGTAGTTCATTTATATAGTGCCCTTCACAGACAAGGGTCACAGAGCACTGAACAGCAAAACAATACAAAGCATAACAAATGAACAAAACATAAACATTACCAATAAGATAATAAACAAAGAAACTACTCAGCACTGATTAAAAGCCTGTTTAAAAAGAAATGTTTTCATTTGTTTTTTAAAAGAATCAACAGACTCAGCTGCACACAAACCATAAAGCAGGTTATTCCGTAGTCTTGGTGCCACGGACTGAAAAGCACAATCCCCATAGGTTTTTAGCTGAGTACGTGGGACAACTAAAAGGCTGTGTTGCCCCTATCTAAGAGCCTGACAAGCTGTATAATGTTGGAGCAAGCAAGTAAGGTACTCAGGAGCTTGTCCATGCAAGGTACCAAAATTTTAAAATGAATTCTTTGACACACTGGGAGCCAATGCAGTGTGTACAGAATGGGAGTGATATGATCACTCCGGCTAGCATGAGTTAAAAGCCTAGCGGCTGCATTTTGGACTAAGTAAAGGCGTGAGAGAAAGGACTTGCTCAGACCCGTGTAAAGAGCATTACAGTAATCCAGTCATGAGGAAGCAAAAGAATGAACAAGCATCTCCAATTCTGACTTTGAAACAGCAGTACTTAATTTAGAAAGATTTCTTAAATGAAAGAAACATGAACGGCTGACTGATCTTGCATATGAATCTAGCATCAGGGACTGGTCAAAGATAACCCCAAGGTTATGTAAACTCAACTTAATAGCAGGAGAGACAGAAGATAATTTTAAGATAATCTCAGAATGGAAATCAGGAGGAGCAACAATTAATACCTCAGTCTTTCCTGAATTCATCTGCAGGTAATTACTACTGAGCCAGTCATTAACCTGACACAGGCAATCAACCAAAGTATTAATTTGACTGGGTTTAAAAGAGAAATAATGCTGTATATCAATACTGCTGTAATAATATAATATATAATCAATAATATAAATAATGCTGCATAGAGATGATACGAGATATCCTTAAAAGATTTCAGAATCTGTGATAAGGGAAGAATATATAATGAAAAAAAGTACAGGTCCAAGAACCGGGCCCAGTGGCACTCCACATGTCAAAGGAGCAGAGTTGGATGAAAAGCCAGCCATGCTGACTGAAAAACTCCTATTCGATAAATAAGAGGAGAACCAGTCCAAAGCAGAGCCAGAGACACCTAACAGCTCTAATCTATTAATTAAGATCCGATGGTGCACTGTATCAAAAGCTGCAGTAAGGTCTAACAGTACAAGCACATCAGCAGCAATTAAAATATCATTGAAATCTTTAAGAAGAGCTGTTTCTGTAGAATGTCGCCTCCGAAAACCAGATTGAAAAGAATCAAAAAACCATTGCTCCTCTAAGAAGGCACAATGTTACTGTTCAACCGTCTTTTCTACCGACTACCTAACATAGAATCAAAACAACCTTTCACAGATTAAGGGGTGAGATATTCTCCCCTAAGAGAAACGGGTTTCCCAAATTGGTTTACTGTCCCTTCAGTTCTTGAGCAAGTTTTAAAGTGGAAGCCTCACGGAATATGCCGGCTGCCGAGCCAATATCAAAAAAGTTCTGTCCTAGTGGTCTAAAGAGTCGATTGCCCTGGTGAAACAAATAAAGTTATTGTTCAGAGACGTGTCTCTCTTGCATCGCTGAGTGAGAAAAAAAAAACTTCTTCCAGCAGGTGTATTCTTGGCGCTACCTCGTTGCTTCCCCTTCCTTCACTGCACAATATCTCTCTCTCTCTCTCTCCCGTTCTTTTCCTGTTAAAAGTCTTCTGCACCAGTCATCCTGTTCGTGTTGTGACCACCCCCTTAAAGGTATATTATCAATAACCCCTTTTCTTGAAGTGCACCCTAAGGAGCTGCAAACTGCCAACAGGACAATAGCACATGTGGCACCCGCTACAACATAAACCTTAACAATAAAGTACTTAAGAAAGTTATTGCAGTCACTGTCGGAAAATACCTGAATAATAGATCGAACTGGGGAAATAATATTGTGAATAGTATCAAATAGAACTTTGGGGTTACGCTTGTGAATCTGAATGAGACTGGAAAAGTAAGCTCTTCTAGCATCCCTAACATATATGGATAGCGTAAATCCTTGTACTCTGAATCCAACTTCTTTTACTGAAGTAGCACTAATCCAGTCTGATGTAGTAGCATTTAATGTAACTCGGATGATGGTATAAACATTCTACTGAATCACTGGCCTGTTCATTCTGAAGAAAAGTTTTGTGCCATGCTGGGACATGTGCAGCAAGAGTGCACATATTGGACCATTGAGTATGGTCAAGTTGGATGTAGGTTGGAAAGTAAATTAAGCGTTTCTGCTTTGTTACACCTAATCTAGTCACAGTGGAAATACGTGTGGTGTATTTTTCAGAACTCTCATGTATTTCATATTCAGTTAATGTCAATAGTTGCTTTTCCTCAAGACTATAAATGCATCTGTAATTTTATTTTAGATTAAAGTGTATATCTTGTAGTTAAATATAAACAAACAGTCCTCCTGATTATGTTTTAAAAAACTAATCTCTTTGGGGGTAAGCAATATTGTGAACTTATCAAACAAATATTTTTCTGTAATAAAGCACTTAATTTTGAGTTTTTATTCATGAAGATATTTTAATTTTTCACGTTATAAGAATTGTAGAATCTAGTAAAAAGTATTCATTAAGATGGTATTCATTTACAAACAGAACTATTTTTGGACCATGATTTATGGCTTCGTTGTTATTTATGTACATTTAGGATAAGTTGAGGCTTGGTAGGCTGGAAAGGACGTTATATGGAAAGTCAGCAGTTACCTCATCCAGTTTGCTGGATTCTCTTGGATCCTGTCTTGGTTGTGGCTGATCATGAAAATTGTAAATAGATCTTACAAAAATAATGCAGGCAATACAATGGAAGCTTTCTGCGGCAAGTGCAGTTTTGAGACAACTTGTGAATTTTGTATGAGTTAAACCTACTCTTTATTTAAAAGATTTTTGGCTTGGACTTATCTTCTATGTGTATTCCTTGCAAAAACACTAATGTCTCTGTGTACGTTCGTGCATCTCACTCTGTGTTTTTGATTTTGCCTAAATAAGATGCATATTCGATTGCTTTTTAAAACTTTCATTAAATAATAAACTAGTTATCTGTACAATACCTATTTCTGATAAAAGCAAATCTGCTTTATTTAAGGCACAACTACAAAGATAACCACAATCCCTATGACCTCCAAGCCTAATGTTATAGTGGTGCAAAAAACAACTGGCAAAGGAACAACTATACAAGGTCTGCCTGGCAAAAACGTGGTTACAACATTGCTGAATGCTGGGGTAAGCTAAATGGGTCTTCAGCTACAGGTAACAAAAACAAAGCAATGCCTGATTTAATGGATGACCTAAGTGTTTACCCCCCAAAGATATATCATTTCTTTTTCATTCAATTACCTATTGTTCAAAAACTTTTTGAATCTCTTTATGTGTTCATGTTTTATATTTTGTTTTATTTTTGCTATTAAGATCTACAATATCAAAAACAAATACTGATTAGATCAGTTTTACTAAAACACACAAAATAGATTTATTGTTTTTGTTGTCTTTTATTGCTTTATTAGTCTCTTCCAGCTCAGTAGAAGGGAATATCTGGAGTATGTATATCTGGAATTATTATTTCTCTGGCTTGTACCCCCATGTAACCATGCTGTAGCTTTGTTTCACCATACAGATAGTTACTGATTTAAAATAATTTGAAACATTTTACTTATTACTGTTTGTCCTAAAGCAATTTGTTGGCACTCTGTCCAGAATGATTTTAATCTTTGTGCCTGGTTTGTGTTACAAGATATATATTTTTCTTTTTCCAAACAAGAAAAATTAAAACTAATGCAGTTTAAACTGAAAAATATGTGCATCTCAAGTGCTACAAATTATTTGTGGTTTAGTAGAAATTGTGTGTTAAAGACAGATATAATTTATTTTTAATTCTGTAAATATTTTCAAATTATTTTCAGGCTGATGGTTAGCAAATATGTTTTTTAAAAAAATGAAAGAACTGGGCATTGCCATATAGTTTTTTTTTTTTTAAGAATAGAATGTTGCATAGTTGTATTGGAATTTATGAAAAGGAGAGAGTGCTCCTTTTCATAATGTCATTAGTAAGGTTGTCCTGTAGAGGGAAACCTTTGCTTGTCTTTGCATGCTACTGAACTTATAATGGCAGGTTAAAATGCTTCCCTGTGGCAAAGTACTTTTTTGGCTGTTATTCATTAGGACATACAGTGCTGTGAAAAAGTATTAGCCCCATTCCTGATTGCTTTTCTTTTTTTTTTTTTTTTGGAATGTTTGTCACAATTTAAATGTTTGAGATCATCAAACAAATTTAAATATTAGACAAAGATAACCCAAGTAAACACAAAATGCAGTTTTTAAGGGATGATTTTATTTATTAAGGAAAAAAACTATCCAAACGTGAATGTGTATCCCTATGTGAAAAAGTAATTTGCCTCCTTGTTAAATCATGAAGTAACTGTGGTTAATCACATTTTTTGGAAAGCTGAATTCAATTTCACTAGCCACACCCAGGCCTGATTACTGCCAGACCTTTTGAATCAAGAAATCACTTAAATAGAACCTGTCAGACAAAGTGAAATAGGCCAAAAGATCCAAAAAAGGAAGACACCATGCCGTGATCTGTACAAATACAGGAAAAGATGAGAAACAAAGTAATTGTCATTTATCAGTCTGGAAAAGGTTACAAAGCCATTTCTAAAGCTTTGGGACTCCAGCAAACCACGGTGAGGGCCATTATCCACAAATGGAGAAAACATGGAACAGTGGTGAACCTTCTTGTTTGTGAAACTTCTCAGGAGTGGCTGGCTTACAAAAATTACCCCAAGAGTACAGCGACGACTCATCCAAGAGGTCACAAAAGCACCCAGAACAACATTTAAAGAACTAAAGGCCTCACTTGCCTCAGTTAAGGTTCATGTTCATGAGTCAACCATAATACCACTGCTGACCAAAAAGAACATAAAGGCTTGTCTCACTTTTGCCATAAAACATCTTGATGATCCCCAAGACTTTTGGGAAAATATTCTGTGGACTGACGAAACAAAAGTTGAACTTTTTGGAAATGTGTGTCCCCGTTACATCTGGCATAAAAGTAACACAGCATTATAGAAAAAGAACATCATACCAACAGTCAAACGTGGTGGTGGTAGTGTGATGGTCCGGGGCTGCTTCAGGACCTGGAGGACTTGCTGTGATTGATGGAACCATGAATTCTGCTCTCTACCATAAAATACTGAAGGAGAATGTCCGGCCATCAGTTCGTGACCTCAGGCTGAAGCGCATTTGGGTTCTGCAGCAGGGCAATGATCCAAAGCACACCAGCATGTCCACCTCTGAATAGCTTAAAAAACAAAATGAAGGTTTTGGAGTGGCCTAATCAAAGTCCGAACTTGATTCCAATTAAGATGCTGTGGCATGACCTTAAAAAAAGTGGTTCATTCTTGGAAATCCACCAATGTGGCTGAATTTAAACAATTCTGCAAAGAAGAGTGGACCAAAATTCCTCCACAGCGATGTGAAAGACTCATTGCCAGTTGTCGCAAACACTTGATTGCAGTTGTTGCTACTAAGGGTAGCACAAGCAGTTATTAGGTTTAGAGGGCAATTACATTTTCACATAGGGCAATGTAGGTTTGGATAGTTTTTTTTACTTAATAAATAAAGTCATACCTTAAACTGTATTTTGTGTTTACTTGGGTTATCTTTGTCTAATATTTAAATTTGTTTGTTGATCTGAAACATTTAATTGTGACAAACATGCAAAAAAAATAAGAAATCAGGAAAGGGGCAAATACTTTTTCACAGCACTGCATTTCTTCCAAGTTGTTGCCCTAATATATCCAAGTGTTTTTTTTTTTTACTCAACTAGCAAGCAGCAAAAATACATCAGATACAGAGTGTTTAGTTTTGGCAGTTTATAAGTGAATAAAGTTTGACTAGACAATGTTCAAATACAATACTATTCATTAGAGTTGCTTTGAGACATGAAAAATATTCTTTACATGAAAGGATTTATGGATAATCAAGCATTTACACTTTATTTTTTAACATCTATTAGTAGCTTCAAGTGGAGAAAAAAATCACCATCAGTTAACTCTTTCAGAGCCTGTATTTAAAATATGATAAAAGTGTACCATTTAAAAAGTAGCCAGATACCATCAGTTTAAGATTAGTTAACCAGCAGAATTATTGAAAGTATCGATATACAGGTTCCAAGCCAGAGAACCACTGTTTAAGAAGCAAAATAAAACTACCAGCAACTTAATTACTAAGCAGCTAACCACATGTATAACTTTTTTATTAGCAGAAGACATTTTCAGTTTGATCACAATGTTGTAGAAAACAGGTGATATTTCCTGAATATGAAGCAGGAAGCATGCTAGTTATTTGTTTTCTTTAGTTGAAGTTACTTAGGATTGATTATGTACTGTTAATTTTTTAAAAAATCCATTAATGTTAAATGTTTCAGAAAACAGAACCTGTGCTTAATGTGCATTATTCTAATTGCACTGCTGAGTGATGAAATATTAATTTTCAAACAGGGTGAAAAGACCCTTCAGGCAGTCCCAACAGGAGCCAAACCAGCTATCATTACTGCAACAAGACCCATTACTAAAATGATCGTCACTCAGCCAAAGGGAATGGGGTCAGGTGTACAGCCAGCTACAAAAATTATACCGACTAAAATTGTATATGGACAGCAAGGGAAGACACAAGTAAGTATTTGTTATTCTTTGAACGGCATTTACTTTTAAACAAAAAAATGTCCTCAGTTTTCACATAAGCTGGTAAATTGAGTTCAGTCTTTATAACCAAGTAGATATTATAATTTTTAATCCTTTCTGAGTCACAGTTTTATTTTTTTATGTCTGCATTTTCTACTACAACATTATTTTTACTTTCATTTTTTTTGTATAAAAGAAAATGGCATACCACATGCATTGAGTTTGAATTCCATCTTTTACTTATATTACTTTAATAAGCACAAATTAATCTTAAGAGTACGTAGAACTTTATTTGAAAATGGGGAATTTTGGCTCTTTAAATAAATAAACACATAAATACAAGTAGATAACTAAGTAAATAAATATACACACACAAATTGTTCTAAACTCACATTAGAATGACTATAAAGCAAGAAAATTAAAATATAGAAAACTTCTGACTTGTCTGTCATAGTCATAGCGAGGCGTTATGCAGACGTATTGCTGTTGGTATAAACAAGCCCCAGTAGTGTATCTTGACACACTTCTACTGAATAATTCATTAGCTGAAAGTACTCATGGTTAGTGTATTTGCGTCCTTTCTTGGTTCCCAAAATTGAACAGCTGCTGAATTGGCAAGCTAGGTTCCAGCATGAGTAAAATGCATAACACAAGAAATTTTTCAGGCTTCTTCTCTGTTTCATTACAATCTAAACTTTCTCATTTTAATCTTCAGTTACTTTCTATACTTAAAAATTGTTTTACTTCTCTATAGTGAACTAACATAGGCTTCACTTCAGTACATTCAGTACGCTATGTATGTATCCATCCATCCATTGGCCAACCCGCTGAATCCGAACACAGGGTCACGGGGGTCAGCTGGAGCCAATCCCAGCCAACACAGGGCACAAGGCAGGAAACAATCCTGGGCAGGGTGCCAACCCACCGCAGGCTATGTATGTATGATTCATTCAATACATTCAGTACGGTTTGAAACTGTTTGCCCTCCATGTATTACCAACCGGAAGGCAAATCATAAACTGAACTAGTGTGTAGTCAGAATGACATGAAATAATTAGAATACGCCATTTACAATTTAGCTTGTAAGAGTTGTAATAGAATCTCCCACTGACTATCTACTAATACATATGCAAACATTTTAACATAACTAAGAAAATACTTCTATTAATTTAACATAGCGTAACTAACCAACAAATGGCTCTTACAGTTAGTGTGTCAGAGAGAGGATGTGCAGCTTTGTTCATAATGGCACTCAGTTTTGTTTTAATTCTCTCCTTCACTTAAACCTCCAGGGGGCCCAGAGTGCATCCTATAACTGAGCCTGCCCTTTTATTTCGCTTGTTGATTCAGTGGGCCTGCTCTGCCATTTCTTATATAGTTCCTCTGTGTTCTGAGACCTGTCTTTAATGTGGACTGCCAAGAACTTGTAGGAGTGGACCACCTCTACATCTACTCCTTGAATTGTGTTTGGATACAGGGGCTCTTTGGTGTGACAAAAGTCAATAACCAGTTACCTGGTTTTGATGATGTTAAGATGCAAACAGTTCTGTCTGCACCAAAACACAAACTTCTCCACCTGAGAAATCAAAAAACATAATCTTCACATCGCGGCCAGCTTTGTCCAGGTGATATTATGCCTTGTGGAGAAGATATGTAATTGCATCCTCCACTCCAATGTTTGTCCAATAGGCAAACTTGTATTGATTAGCTTGAATATCCCACTTAAATAAATTGTCCATCCTAATATTTGTTACTTCACTGAAGTCCTGTTAGTTAGTAATGTAAACCTAGCCAATTTTTTTCCACAAATGCAGCCAGAACATTTTTGAATAATGGAAAAGATGCAGTATGAAGTGAAAGTTAACAGTATTTTATGGTTGACCATGTGATATTGTCCTGTGCAGCAATGAGTAAATTTGAGATTTTACATTCATTGAAGTAGAACTTTGGCATTTAGAAATGTAAATGTGATTCTGTGATAAACATTAGTTATTGTAACTTCTGTTTTCTAAAGGTTCATGCAAATTTAATGTATTGGGAATTTCCAGTTTAATGACAGAATGCTGGTAGTCGCTCCAGAAGACGAGTGAATCTGTGTGAGCAAAAACAAAAAAAAAATTGTATAATGCCTTCGCTCCACACCCAGAGCACCTTTACAGTGGATGGAAAAGTAAATGTCATATTTATTCAATAACTGTATTATTATACTAGCTACTGCTGGTATTTGGTGCAAAAATGCTTCCATCCTGGATAATTGATTATGGTGGTATATGAGGTAGAATGTCCCATTTCCACTTATATAAAGCTGCAATATCATGTCTGAAATACAGTCACATGAAAAAGTTTGGGAACCCCTCTCAGCCTGCATAATAATTTACTCTACTTTCAACAGAAAAGATAACAGTGGTATGTCTTTCATTTCCTAGGAACATATGAGTACTTGGGTGTTTTCTGAACAAAAATTTTTAGTGAAGCAGTATTTAGTTGTATGAAGTTAAATCTAATGTGAAAAACTGGCTGTACAAAAATGTAATTTTGTAATTTTGCTGATTTGAATGCATGTAACTGCTCAATACTGATTACTTGCAACACCAAATTGGTTGGATTAGCTCGTTAAGCCTTGAGCTTCATAGACAGGTGTGTCCAATCATGAGAAAAGGTATTTAAGGTGGTCAATTGCAAGTTGTGCTTCCCTTTGACTCTCCTCTGAAAAGTGACAACATGGGATCCTCAAAGCAACTCTCAAAAGATCTGAAAACAAAGATTGTTCAGTATCATGGTTTAGGGGAAGGCTACAAAAAGCTGTCAGTTTCAACTGTAAGGAATGTAATCAGGAAATGGAAGGCCACATGCACAGTTGCTGTTAAACCCAGGTAGGGCAAGAAAAATCCAGGAGCGGCATATGCGCAGGATTGTGAGAATGGTTACAGACAACCCACAGATCACCTCCAAAGACCTGCAAGAACATCTTGCTACAGACGGTGTATCTGTACATCGTTCTACAATTCAGAGCAATTTGCACAAAGAACATCTGTAAGGCAGGGTGATGAGAAAGAAGCCCTTTCTGCACTCACGCCACAAACAGTTGCTTGTTATATGCAAATGCTCATTTAGACAAACCAGATTCATTTTGGAACAAAGTGTTTTGGACTGATGAGACAAAAATTGAGTTATTTGGTCATAACAAAAAGCGCTTTGCATGGCAGAAGAAGAACACCACATTCCAAGAAAAACACCTGCTACCTACTATCAAATTTGGTGGAGGTTCCATCATGCTGTGTGGCTAGTTCAGGGACTGGGGCCCTTGTTAAAGTCGAGGGTTGGATGAATTCAACCCAATATCAACAAATTCTTCAGGATAATGTTCAAGCATCAGTAACAAAGTTGAAATTACGTAGGGGTTGGATATTTCAATACGACAATGACCTAAAACACAGTTCGAAATCAAAGGCATTCATCCAGAGGGAGAAGTACAATGTTCTGGAATGGCCTTCACAGTCCCCTGACTTGAATATCATTAAATATCTATGAGATGATTTGAAGCAGGCTGTCCATGCTCGGTAGCTATCAAATTGAACTGAACTGGAGAGATTTTGTATGGAAGAATGGTCAAAAATACCTCCATCCAGACACTTATCAAAGGCTATAGGAGGCATCTAGAGGCTGTTATATTTGCAAAAGGAAGATCAACTAAGTATTAATGTAATATCTTTGTTTTGTTATGATGCATATTGTATATTTTCTGTTAATCCAATAAACTTAATGTCACTGCTGAACTACTACTGTTTCCATAAGGCATGTCATATATTAAAAGGAAGTTGCTATTTTGAAAGCTCAGCCAATGATAAACAAAAATCCAAAGAATTAAGAGGGCTTCCCAAACTTTTTCATGTGACTGTATAATGTGTTTCATTGGTACAGTATAAGTAGATTGAATTCATGTTTGATATTTGATCAAGATTAGATTGTATTATTCTGTACATAGTGGTCATACAGATTAAAATGTTGCTTCTAATGACATAGCAAAGATTAAGTATAGACCTATTATGAAATTATGATGCTTTAAGCATACAGTTGATGTGACTTGAGTAATTTTATTAATGGCATTGCCCCATGCAACTTTAAACATCAGAGTTACTGTAGCCTTTTTTCACATGTGTGACCCCAGAACTTTTTGCCTCAAACATTCTAGGAATTTAATGGGATTGTCTTGTTCAGCTTGATCAGATATAAAGAGTAACCCAACATTAACTTTTTTTTCTCTCTTAAAGAAGAAATTGAATAATAGGAATGGTGAAGTGCTGTGTTTGTTCATCTTATCTGTTTGAATGATTATTTTACACAATGTATTAAAGTTCAAGCATGTATTCAAGACACAGACAGCACAATGGACAGGGAACAGGAAAACAGCAGAACCAAATACAAAAGGGTGTGCGTACACTGTATTTCTACAATTGTGAAGATTGGAGGTTAAGTTTAATTGAAAGCATATAATGAAAAATTAATATTCCAAATCACATGTTCTTAAAATAAGAAGGAGGTTATCAGTTTTAACTGACTACTTCTTTAATGGGAAAAGCTTCAAATTCATTAACAATGCAGTGCATAGTTACTTGTCATTGGAGCCTTTGTGTGACTTTTTTTTTTTTTTTTTTTTTTTTTTTTTAGTTATGGAAATGATTACAATTTGAGCTGTTTAATCAGGATTCGAGTTTTCCCTAGAATAGTGGCTTTTGAATAATAAGGCAATATTAGACTCCATGTAATGTTTTGGCATGCACCATCTAACCTTTATAGGTGTTAATTAAGCCAAAGCCCATGGCTTTTCAAGCGACAGTAGTGAGTGAGCAGGCCAGGCAGCTTGTTAGTGAGACTCTGCACCAGGTCTCCCGTGTGGGTGAATCAGCAGCATCCAGTCAAGAAGGTGTGCTGAAAGAGGAACCTCAGACCTATACAGAATGCAGCTCTTCTTCCACAGAGTCTTCCCACAGTTCACAAGGTAAGCATAAAAATCTGTCTTGTAGGAGTTTTATGGATTTAGTGAGATGTATTTTTTCTGTTTCGCAGCTAATTGAAAAAAATATACTGTATATTTTTTTTATTACTTAGTGGGAGTCTTATTTTCAGTAAACTAGATTTTGGAAGTATGAATAGAATGTGACTATTCAGTGAAATGTGGCTTTATTGATGGTGTGTTTTGCAGGGCACATATTTTATTTCATACCCAATTGCATTCTCACCACACACTTTGAAGCAGGTAGTTAAGAGCAAGACTCTCAATTATTAGAGGAAAATAGTAACAATTAGCTTCGCTTTTTTTAATTGTGGTTTTACTTTGCACGCATAAGAAGCTGTAGAATTAAAAAAACATTATCATCAGAAGGGAACACAGTGTAATTTATCATCTTCTTCTAAGTTCCTCCATCTTCAACTGTATTCAAGTTGCTTTGTTTGGAAAAGGGACATACAAAAGCTAAATGTAATTTTCTGAATACTAGCGCATGTGAAACCCATGAAGACAAACTTGCAGCAAGCAGCAGGAGTGTGGTAGCTGCTGTTTTAACATCTAGTTAAAATATATTCGAAAAAAATATCTCCAAAATTGATTGAGATGTCCTAAACACTACCTTGTTATATATTTTCTTGGTATGCAGAATATTCTAAGAAGTACTCACTGCTGTAGAAAAGCAAACACTACTAAAGACCTTAGCCATCCTGACCAGTGGCTTTTTTCACTTCTTCCTTTTGGCAAACACAGGACCATTGGCACTTGTACCAGTATATTCAGGGACAGTTTTGGTTAATTACTCGGTATAATATAAAATAGTTCTACAGTAATCCCTCCTCCATCGCGGGGGTTGCGTTCCAGAGCCACCCGCGAAATAAGAAAATCCGCGAAGTTAAAACCATATGTTTATATGGTTATTTTTATATTGTCATGCTTGGGTCACAGATTTGCGCAGAAACACAGGAGGTTGTAGAGAGACAGGAACGTTATTCAAACACTGCAAACAAACATTTGTCTCTTTTTCAAAAGTTTAAACTGTGCTCCATGACAAGACAGAGATGACAGTTCCGTCTCACAATTAAAAGAATGCAAACATATCTTCGTCTTCAAAGGAGTGTGTCAGGAGCAGATCATGTCACAGAGATAGAGAAAAAAGCAAACAAATCAATAGGGCTGTTTGGCTTAAGTATGCGAAGCACCGCGGCACAAAGCTGTTGAAGGCGGCAGCTCACACCCCCTCCGTCAGGAGCAGGGAGAGAGAGACCGAGTTTGTTTTTCAAGCACAAATCAATACGTGCCCTTCGAGCTTTTAAGTATGCGAAGCACTGTGCAGCATGTCGTTTCACTAAGCAGCTGCACAAAAGATAGTAACGTGAAGATAATCTTTCAGCATTTTTAGACGAGCGTCCGTATCGTCTAGGTGTGCGAACAGCCCCCCTGCTCACACCCCCTACGTCAGAATCAGAGAAAGCGCAAGAGAGAGAAAGAGAAAAGTAAGCTGGGTAGCTTCTCAGCCATCTGCCAATAGCGTCCCTTGTATGAAATCAACTGGGCAAACCAATTGAGGAAGCATGTACCAGAAATTAAAAGACCCATTGTCCGCAGAAACCCGCGAAGCAGCGAAAAATCCGCGATATATATTCAAATATGCTTACATATAAAATCCGCGATGGAGTGAAGCCGCGAAAGGCGAAGCGCGATATAGCGAGGGATTACTGTATTATGCATATGTAACAATTCCCAAGAAAATAATAATCTGTTTACATTGTACATCCGCATCCCCATACGCAAGCCGCTGAACCGCAAAGTGGTTATTGTGTAGTGCTGGCCCGCGGGTTGGTGAGCGAACCTATGTATGTATGTGTATAATGTGTGTGTGTGTGTATATATATAATATATAATTTAGTGTGTATATATACATTCAGTGTGTGTGTATGTATATAGATATAGACATAGAATTTGTAAGGTGTATACCATACTTTAAAGAAAAGATGACTAATCAGGCAAAACACATTTCATTTGCTTTTAATGGAATCCAATTAAATTATAAGGCATCACATAATTGCACAACCATTAAACAACACATAGTAATAAGGAGAATAATGAGATGGTCTTTGTTCAAAAATTTGCTTACCCTTAGCTCTTAACACTGTGTATTGCCCCCTTTAGTATCAATGATGGCAGTCTTTTGTGATAGTTGTGGGTGAGGCCCTTGTTTTTCTCATTTGGTAGAGGTGCCCCTTCTTCCTGGCAAAAAGCCTCCAGGGCCTGTAAATTTTTGGGTGTCTTGCATGAACTGTATGTTTGAGGTCTCCTCAAAGTGGCTCAGTGATAATTGAATTCAAGAGACTGTGATGGCCTCTCTAGCACCTTCACCTTTTTGTGCTGTAGCTATTGAAGGGTCGACTTGGCCTTGTGTTTTGGATCACTGTCATGTTAGAAGATCCAAGTGCATCCCTTGCACAGCTTCCAGACTGAAGAATGCAAGTTGTCCTCAAATATTTTCAGGTAACATGCTGCATTCATTTTGCCATCAATTTTCATTAAGTCACTTGTGCCGCTGTAGCTCACACACCCCCAGAACCTCAGAGATCCACATCCATGCTTCACAGTAGGGTAGGGATGGTGTAGTTTTTGCCATGGGCCTTGCTGCGTCCTCTCCAAACATAGTGTTTATGGTTATGGCCATAAAGGTAAATTTTGGTCTCATCACTCCAAAGGACTTTGTTCCAGAAGTTTTGAGGCTTGTCTAGATGTTGTTTGGCATATTGTAAGCAGGCTGTTTTATGGCGTTGGCACAATAAAGTCCTTTTTCTTGCAACTTGACCATTTAGCCCATTTTTGTTCCAGTACCTCCTTATTTTGCATCTTGAAACAACAACACCTCTTGTTTGCAGACAATCTTAGTCAGTCTCACTGACTGTGGCTTGGTATTAACAGAACCCCTAAGTTAGAACACTACTGACATGCATTTTCAGATCTTTGGATATCTGTTTATGTAATTTTCTTGATTTATACAATTCAACAACCTTTTCTCACAGGTCCTTTGACAGTTCTTTTGCTTTCCCCATGACTTGGTGTCAGTCAAAGTCAGAGCAGATCTGCACTGTGGACACCGGGGCACCACAGTGCCACACCTTCAGGAATGGGATAAAATGCCCAAATCCAGGTGTGAAAAGTTTGTAGAAACTTACTCAAGAAAATTGAAAGCCGTAAATGCTGCTGAAGGGTCTCTTGCAAAGTACTAAAGGGCCTGAATACTTGCATGAATAAAATTGCAAACTTTTCTGAAAACTTGTTTTGACTTTGTTGTAATTGGTCATTGAGTATAGATTGATAGGCAAAAATGGGCAATTTATCAATTTAAAATTAATTCTACACCGCAAATTTTAAAGAAAGTGAAGGTTTCTAAATACATTCTGAATCCACTGTGTCTGCTTGTACTTGTATGTGAATATGCATGTAACAATGACACAATTACAATACACATAAGTTATAAAGTTATTAATATACTATGAAGAAAAAAAAATACTTTAGGTTTAAATAAGAGAAAGTAGGTTATTTAAAGATAGACAAAACTCCTTGGGCTGAAGGGATGTTATTTCTAAACTGTTTTTCTAGCAATCATAGAACACGTACATTAAGACCAAAAATTGCAAGTGTTCTTTCCAATAAGAAGGAGGCTAAAATGATTTAGAGTAATTTTAAACCAGTCAGCCTTATTTTGTGTAAAATAATGAAAATTATATTCAGCACTGACCTAGACTATAAATGATATGAAAGCAACATTCTTTAACATTCTTTAATAGTTTATTGCCTCAGTTAGTTTGAGAATGGTTTTAGACTATTTTAATTGAAGAAACAGACAAAAGAAAAGAATGCAGAACATTTTGCTTACACTTTCTTGTCTGTGTGGATTGCTTTTTTCTACTTGAGTGTTCCTGTGACAGCCCAGTGATGTACATGCTAAGTAAATCGGTGACTCTGGATTGTACCTGTTGGATTATTGCAGGAAAGGGAACTGTTATGAGCTATTGCTTCATACAGGGTTGGCTCCTGTCTTTTGCCCACTGATAAACTGAAAAAAAAATGTTATATTGCACTTGTCTATAGTATTAGGCAACCTCCTGTCGAATTACAGAAAAGTATTTCTACTCAAATACAAATTAAGAAAAAAATTATGTTTTTAAATATTTTTTTAAATTTGCCAGATTATGATACAAATACATCTTCATATAGCTGCAGAGTTAATTTCTTAAAGCTGTTTATTGATCAAAGTTTTAACATAAAAGGCTCCCTTCTAATTCCTTATATTTGTCTCCTTACATTTATTTTTATTTATAGACTCACAACCTGTAGTACATGTAATTACATCAAGAGGATCTGACTGGGGTGAACACGAGGTTGCTGTGGAATCTGCCCCCACAATAATTTATCAGGATGTCTCTGGAGAGTCTCAGTCAGCAACATCCACCATAAAAGCATTACTAGAACTACAGCAGACAACAGGTAATAATTCCTATTGATTGTTTTTATGTTTGAGACGTAGGCCCATTTCTTTGACAGAGGTGATACAATGGAAAATTATCTTATTTGATGTGCTTTAAATGTCAACATCAGTATAATAATGCATTTAATTGTTCTAGTGTGTTTTCTAGAAAAACACGCTATTTTTTCACTACAGCTGTGCCAAGTTTCTGTGACACATTTGTCTGTATAAAATTATGAGCACACCTTTAGAATTTCCAGGATCCCATTAAAAATGGTTTCTAAAATGTGATTTGATCTCCAGTCATAATAATAAATAATAGATTAATTAAATACATAACCACACACACAATTTTGCACTGTCTATTGTTATTGAAAATAATTTTAAAAATATTCAAGGTCAAGTATGGAAGAGGTTGGGGACCTGGTTAGATTTATTAACAAGTGGTACCTCCTTTACCATAGTTCCCTTCACCAAATGCTTCCTATAGCTGCTGATCACAGCTGCATGAGATTTCAAAGGTACTCTTTGCAGAGCAGTTCCAGTTCATTAATATTTCTGAGATGTCATGTACAGATCAGTGGTGTTGTGTAATATCCAGATGTTCATTCTCAAACTTGAAATAGGCAGCATTGTTTTTAATGGAAAAATGTTACTACGTGCTTACCTCATAATAAACACTTTTCTTGTTAAGTGTTTTTTCTTATCATTAATTGATGGACATGTTATCCAATGCAAAAGAATCCTGCAGATCCTTACCCATCACCCTATTACCTGTTTCATTAGGCATTACAGACCAATGAATATCCACATTGTTAGAGGACAATGTCTTTTATGACCCTTTGCAGTTTTTTAAGTTTTAAAAAATCTTTTTCTGGAGTTGTAAAAACTCATTTGATCTGGCTTTGTTGTACTTCAGTAGAACCTTAATGTGAAGAACATTAAAGCAAAACTGGGATTTTTTTTTTTCTTCATTTAGTTTTTTTTTTTTTGAATAAGACAGGGCATCCCAAGCCCACACCTGATTATTATCTAATTGTAAGAGCCATTTTTTAGTTAGAAAGGATATGTTAAATTGATATAAGTATTTTCTTAGTTATGTTAAAATATTTGCCTATTTATTAATGCATAGTCAATAGGAGGTTCTATTATATCCCCCACAAGCTAAATTGAAATAAAATATTCTAATAATTTCTTGTCCCTATAACTACAGATTAGTCCCAGTTTATGATCTTCCTTGCAGTTGGTAAGGCATGGAGGGCAAACAGTTTTCAAACCATACCCCGCAACATATCGTATTGCCCATTTAATGTGCTGTACATATAGAACATACTGAATGTATTAAGTAAAGCATATATATAGCATATAGAGAAATAACTTCAGTTAAGTTTGGAGAATAAACATTTTATCCTTCTTAGCCTTTTATCCTGTGTGTATAATAACTTTTTTGCTCTATTTTTGTGTGAACTGTTTTGGTTTGAATTTTCACTAAACCTTTTTAAAACTAACTTTTTATTGGACTAAGAAATGTGTTTTGTTATGTGTTTGACTCAAGTTGGATCCTGCCTTGCCAACTCAGTAGCAGCTCGATTTTGGGAAACTGGAAAAGACACAGCTACACTAATTAGTAGCACTCCTGACTCCAAAAACACTGCACACCCAGTGGTTCAAATAGCTTTTTTGTCCTTTTGAACAGGCAATGTACAGTTTTTCCTCACTTTTGGCTGCAGGCCATAACTCAACCATTTTAGTGTACTATGTATCGTCCTACTTTTTTATGTTAGTCATTAAGATTACTTATGTTGTACTAGATATTTAATGTAATATGTGTGTATGTAATTTAATAATTTATATTTAATGAATTAGTTTTAATTGTGTTTAAGCTATCTGAGCCTTTACTCTGTGAAGAGTGATATGCATTAAAAATGTACTTTATGTGTGACCTATTTGTTTAATCAGACTGTTTTCTATATTATTATGACTTGATTGAAGGTCAGGTTATGTCCAGAAAATGTCAAAGTGTTTGTAAACTTTTTCACAAAACTGTTGATAACTTAAAATTGATTGTGGTCGCTGGTCAGTTCTGATCCTAAAATTTGTATAATGAACATTTCATTATAAATTAAACAATCAAATACCAAGTTGTTTGCTTCTGTGCAATAGCTACACTACTCCTGAACACTAATGGAGAAACCACATTTAGTTCTAGCAATTTAACAGATCAAAGATTCATCTCAGAACAAGGTGATTTGTTTAATAGCAGTTACAGTAGGTGAAATAATATTCTGTTTAGAACAACAGTACCATAGCATTAAATACAAAAAATTGTGTTTTTTTTTTCTGCTTGCCAAATATCCATTCATCCATCCATCCATCAGTTGACTTTTAGAGATGATTAATCATAGAATTCTAAGGAGTTGGGGTTTGGGTGCTTATAGAATTTTGAAAAAAGTAATTGATACTTACAATTCTGAATATCTTTACAAAATTATGTTATGTGCTATTTTGGTGTACCATATCAAACAATCAATTCGAAAAACAGGATTTAGGCCAGAACTTAATTTGTAAGAGAATTTCAATATATTTCAGAAGAAATACAGCTGAGTTATACTAAAAAAAACAGTGATCTAAAATAAAAATTTTATTTTTAAAGTATAAAGAAGAATTTTTTCAAGTTTTGAAATAGCCAAAGCAAATTTGACAACTAAATATCTTTAACATGTTCCGATGTTAAAATCAGCTGGTAATTCTTTACTGGTGGTAGCCATGTGATATTTAAAGAATACCAAAAATATAGATTTTCTATATGATATGTACCCCTTGCAATTTGCAGTGATGGCCACAAAAAAAATTTTATATCTTATTTTCATGGAGAACGTTGATAACATTTCTGATAGAATGGGAGTCTATAGTGACCAACACTGGGCACACAAAACAATATCATAAATGTCCATGGAAAAAAAAAAAAATCACATTACTTGTGCCACATAATTCACATGTCAGTTCGTCCAGTTGTATGCTCAGAACATACAAAACAGATGGATTTTTCCTCAAATACTTTAAAATGAGTACTTCTAGAAAATTAAAGAAGTCCGCAAACAAGAAGCCCCTTCATATAGGATCACACTATTGAACTGAATGCCAGCATCTTACTTCACATTAATTTGTCAAGAGCCCAGTCTTTAAAACTCAAATATCTATAGAGATTTACAGTTAATCACTGAGTGGACAGCCCCTTCAGACTTCAGATTATATACTGTCATTTGTGAGAACTTAAGTCTAATGAGCTGTGTCCTACTGCATACATGGTGGTGTCTTTAACTGTTTTATGACTAAAAACTGTTAAAAGTGCTGTTTTATTAAATCCATTGATATTAAAATGTAATTTATCAAAGTCTTTAAATATATATCATGAAATGAACAATAAACTGTTTAACATAAAAACAAGAATCTCTTCATGGCTGAATCTGTAGTTTAAATTAGTTTTATTATAAACATTTCCTGTTCCTTACCTCTAGGAATAAGATGCTTTGCTCTTCTTTTTTTGTTCTTTCTCTTTCCTAATCCATATTCAATCCTTTACATTGACCAATAAAAATGTTTTTCATTATTAAGTTAATTTATTTTTGTTTACTTACAGTAAAGGAAAAGGGAGAGTCCAAACCCAGGCAACACACGATTGATCTGAGTCAGATGGCTGTCCCAATCCAGGTTGCTCAGGAAAAGAGACAGTCCCCAGAAAGCCCTGTTATCAGCAGTGTTGAGTCTGATATGGTTACTGAATATAACCCATCCGGTATGAATAGTTTGACTTCCACATACAATCTACCCTTACTAGAGCATACCAGTTGATACAAAGCTTAGCCATCCCTGCAGCATCTTTGATGGAGTACATTTAATAGCCTTCAGCTGACACGCCAACATTATCTCCTCCAAGTTTACAAGAATAACATCATTGTCCTGAGAAAGGAAGCTTTTGCTGTATTTATTAGAATCATTGTTGTTGTTAGTATCTTAATGTATAATGTAGTAAAGAATGTTTTATGAGTATAGTTACCCTAGTTGAATATGGACTTCTGAATTAGACTTTATGTAAATCAACAAATTATCTCTGGGTCTATGACAGATGTTGTAGTAGATGTTAGCTGTTTTTCCAAAACATTTATTAAGGAAGATTTATAAGCTATGTTAATTATCTATGAAATCTTACAGATATTGAGTACAGTGGAACCTCGGTTCACAAACGTCACGGTACACGTACAAATCGGTTTACGACCAAAAAGTTTGCCAAACTTTTGCTTCGGTTTGTACATCTTCAGTCTATCCCTGTGTATTTCCTGTGCAGCGAGCGAGAGAGCAAGAGCGCGCGACACACACACGCACACACACACAGGAGTGCGCGAGAGAGAGACGCACACACACAGGAGCCTGCTAGAGAGATGCACACAGACACAGGCGCTCCAGGCTCGCAAAAGAGAGAGAGCGAGCGAGAGAGAGGGACGCATAAGGTAGAGAAGGCTTGTTTTTGTTTTCAGTTCTGTTTACAGTGATCGGTTCGTAGCCTGCATTGTTGCAATGTTACCTTTCTTGGTGGTTTATTAAATTACGGATTTTTCAAATGTTCATTTTTTCCCCTGTGCTTAAAACTCATTTAAAAAAAAAGTGTTTTTAGCAAGCGGTTCCTAGCACAATAGCGCGAACTATTGCAGTGTTAGTTTTCTCTGTTGTTCAAGGTTTTCTCAGTGTTATTCAATGTTTTTACATTTAGTTTACTATTACGCTGTGCATTCTATGGTATGATTAACTATGTTTGTGCTTAAAAATTAAAAATATATATATATTTACATACAGTTCGTACGGTCTGGAACAGATTAATTGTATTTACATACAATCCTATGGGGGAAATTGCTTCGGTTCATGACCAAATCGGTTTACGACCAGAGTTTTGCAACGAATTATGGTCGTGAACCGAGGTTTCACTGTACTTAATGATTGCACAGTTGCTTACAAGTTTATTATACCCACTGCTTAAAGGAATGTTTTACATTTTACATTTGAAGTTCCTTTTTAAGCTTCTGTTGTTTAAATATTCTTGCTAGTGAAGACAGAATATTTCAGAATCTCAAACCGTCATTATCAAATGCAATCCATATACCTGTTATTTAAACTGCAAAATTATGGTCAAGGGGCTTCATTGACACTGAATATTTGAAGAAAAAAAATCTGCCCAATTTATATGGAAACAATATTATAGAATATGATATCGAGGTCTGGAAGATCTGTGACGTGCATATTATAGAATATGATATCGAGGTCTGGAAGATCTGTGACGTGCATATTATAGAATATGATATCGAGGTCTGGAAGATCTGTGACGTGCAGACCAAGTTTACCAGGTACCTAACTGAATTATTTTACAGGCTATGGCAGTTGACTACATTGGCCCATACCATTTACAGAGACGTTACATCATTCACTGATGCTGAGAACTGGCTCAATAAATGAGCCACTGACTTGCTGAGGTGGGGCTCCATTTGTGGCACCCATTATGACACTTGGAATTGACTGTTTACCTTCAGTGACCATGTCTGGACTAGTGTCAGGCCTACACAGACTAGCATTGAATCATCTGTGATTCACATATGTAGACAATGAGGACAACAGTCCAAATGTGTCTACATCTTTGACTGACACTATTATGGAAATACAAGTATGAAACATTATAGGAGTCCAGCTATGATTGTATTTGACAGATTTGCTTCATTCCCTCAATGACCTATTGCCTCCCTACAGGAGCAGATGTACTGTGCTTAGTAGGAGGTGCAACCATTCAGAGTCTGTATGCCCATATCTTATAGCAAAACCAGTGAAATTACCAACCGGGTTGGTTTGACCTAATGCTAAAAACCATCATGCCTGTCTTGGCTGTAGATCAATAAATCATTCATTCATTTGATCTAGCTTTGTAATGTTTTCATTCTCATACTTACCTTATTCATGTTTTTATACAAACTAAACCAATGCCTTTTGAATTCAGTTATGTTTTCGTATTATTTTCTTTGCACGTTTTAATTTTGTGTTAATATTATTATTTATTATTATCATCTTTTTAAAGAGATCCTTCAACCGTAAAATATTAAAGAGATATGTAAAGTTAAGTTTAGGTAGTTAAAAAAATAAAAAAGACAATGTGATATTGTAATTTCAAAATTATCTGAAACCCTATTACTGTCTTAATTATTTAGACTAACTCCAGTTCAGTATATTTAATTATTTCAAATGTTTGAAGTCAGACCAGAGTGTGGCAGATGAATACATTTAGTCTAAAAGCTTTGTCAGATTTGTAATAGCTTAGATATAGCCATTGATTTTTACTTTGTGTTCTTCTCAAAGGTAAGTCCACAAAACCTCTGCTATCCTCGGCAAGCATCAGTAGTGGAGAAATGGCCCTGACATCTCTTTTGTCAGCTACTCAGCAGCAGTCATCTTTGCAACGGTCACAAGCTCAGACACAGACAGGACTGACCCCAGTGGTTGTAAAATCTCTTCCAACATCTTCTGCAGTCACAGTTACACGCATTATGCAGCAGGTAATTTTGAGGCAATTGCTAATACCATTTATACTGAGAAAAGTCATTCTTTTATAAATACTGTCTCCTCCAAACACCCTTCTGTAAAATTTGAATCATACCTGTATTTCATAATTTGCCAACATTTTAGCTTCTTAGTTTGAAACCAAGGAATAATAAAGCAGACTTTTACAAGCATTTACATGTTGGAACATGTGGGCACCATGTAGAGAATAGATATACTCAGAGGTTCCCAAAAATTGCTGAAAAACAATACCGTTTTGTTCCTTCAATGTTAAACCTTAATGTACATACATAGTGGAAATCCAGAAAAGCTCAATATTTTGAGCAGGGGTTTCCAAACATTTTTATTCCAAGGTCGTCCCCAGCCCCTATCCCCCAACCCCAATGTTATGTCACCTGGTCATGGGACCACATTAATATAAAGCCAGTGATGCAAAGCTGAGGATTATCTTGGATCTTAGTGCTGACAGCATTCCCACAGCATGATTTTGGACAATATAAAACCTATTATTCAAACTTTAACTTTAACAGACTACAGTATTGATGAATAGGTGATAAAACATCATGTGATAACTCTTGGCTGAGGTACTTGAACTTTATTTTTTTGGTGTGCCATTTCCAGGAATTGAAATGTTTTGATGTATCCCCATTTTTTATCTTAAATTGTTAGGTACTGAACTCTTATTAGGCAAAACTGAAGATAATATTTCTTCAAACCCACCTTCCTTAATATTGCATTTTTATCAAGGGATTGTTAATTGTTTTTGTTTGGGTCAATGTTTAATTTTCCATGCATACGCCAAATGCTTTTGAAAGTATTTTAAATGTGAAAACAGTTCTGTGATTCAGTGTTTTTCTAGTTTTAAGATATGTTTTAGTATTAATTTTTTGTTTAATTCCGTAGTTTTTATTTAGCTTTATTTTTTCACCATTTTCTAAATTTAACTTTTTGTTCTTTTTTGTTTTTATTTACTTTAACCTTTAATTTTTGCTATATTTTATTATTCTTTTATTACTCACCAAAACGTCCACATGGACAAGTTTGTAAGTGTAAAAAATGTTTTCTTTATAGTTGTCAAATTGTAAATCATTCATGTTGTACGTATCAACTAAATACCCACAATTGTACTGGCTATACTTGTACTTTTCTAGATAATATGACAGTTAAAGGCTTCCAGAATAATCTAACATGCAAGAATGAAATAACAGGTGTGCCTGGGTGTCATTTGTTACCTTAATCTGCAACAAGTTTAACCAAATCTCTGTTTAATTTCAATTACGGCTTCTTTTTCATTTTAGAGTTTTCCTTTGCAAGCAATAAGATCACCACACACACATACTTTTATTTTGATATCTCCTGATGCAGACTGTTATCTACCCATTTCAAAACATTGAAAGTGTATTTTGCAGGGAATTCTTACTTTGTATTAAAATTACTACTTGAACTGTGTGATAACAATAATTGCAAAAATAGAGTTCATTAAAGTTCAATAGAGAGCATTTCTACAAGCATACCATTTACATTTAAATACTGAACATCTGTTATAGCAACATCTCAGATCTTTCACTTAATAAGGAACATGCAAAACCTGGGTGGCTTCCTGTGGGCCTAAATATGGAAGGTGTAATTTAACAACACATGTAGGAATAAACAGAATTTGGAAACTGAAAGTACTTAATGACACACTTCTAATATTCAGCTGATAAACAATGTCTGAAATTAAGCACACACAGTCCATATTTAAATGGGGAGAACATGCAAACTCCCTATAGACACTGGCCAGTTTAGCAATCAAACATGAACTCATGTCACTGTATAATAATAATGTATTTTATTTATATAACACCTTTTGAATGTTCAAAGTGCTTCACAAATAGTCAAAGGAATACAATAGAAATAAAAGAAAGGGTAACATTAATAACACAGGATATAAATTAATATAGTTTTAGGTGACCTATCAAGACTTCAGTTTGAAATGAATCTGATAGCTCTAATGATTTATACCACTAGTGAGCCATATACAGTGGTGTGAAAAATTATTTGCCCCCTTCCTGATTTCTTATTCTTTTGCATGTTTGTCACACAAAATGTTTCTGATCATCAAACACATTTAACCATTAGTCAAATATAACACAAGTAAACACAAAATGCAGTTTTTAAATTATGGTTTTTATTATTTAGGGAGAAAAAAAATCCAAACCTACATGGCCCTGTGTGAAAAAGTAATTGCCTCCTTGTTAAAAACTAACCTAACTGTGGTGTATCACACCTGCGTTCAATTTCCGTAGCCACCCCCAGGCCTGATTACTGCCACACCTGTTTCAATCAAGAAATCACTTAAATAGGAGCTGCCTGACACAGAGAAGTAGACCAAAAGCACCTCAAAAGCTAGACATCATGCCAAGATCCAAAGAAATTCAGGAACAAATGAGAACAGAAGTAATTGAGATCTATCAGTCTGGTAAAGGTTATAAAGCCATTTCTAAAGCTTTGGGACTCCAGCGAACCACAGTGAGAGCCATTATCCACAAATGGCAAAAACATGGAACAGTGGTGAACCTTCCCAGGAGTGGTCGGCCGACCAAAATTACCCCAAGAGCGCAGAGACGACTCATCCGAGAGGTCACAAAAGACCCCAGGACAACGTCTAAAGAACTGCAGGCCTCACTTGCCTCAATTAAGGTCAGTGTTCACGACTCCACCATAAGAAAGAGACTGGGCAAAAACGGCCTGCATGGCAGATTTCCAAGATGCAAACCGCTGTTAAGCAAAAAGAACATTAGGGCTCGTCTCAATTTTGCTAAGAAACATCTCCATGATTGCCAAGACTTTTGGGAAAATACCTTGTGGACTGATGAGTCAAAAGTTGAACTTTTTGGAAGGCAAATGTCCCGTTACATCTGGCGTAAAAGGAACACAGCATTTCAGAAAAAGAACATCATACCAACAGTAAAATATGGTGGTGGTAGTGTGATGGTCTGGGGTTGTTTTGCTGCTTCAGGACCTGGAAGGCTTGCTGTGATAGATGGAACCATGAATTCTACTGTCTACCAAAAAATCCTGAAGGAGAATGTCCGGCCATCTGTTCATCAACTCAAGCTGAAGCGATCTTGGGTGCTGCAACAGGACAATGACCCAAAACACACCAGCAAATCCACCTCTGAATGGCTGAAGAAAAACAAAATGAAGACTTTGGAGTGGCCTAGTCAAAGTGCTGACCTGAATCCAATTGAGATGCTATGGCATGACCTTAAAAAGGCGGTTCATGCTAGAAAACCCTCAAATAAAGCTGAATTACAACAATTTTGCAAAGATGAGTGGGCCAAAATTCCTCCAGAGCGCTGTAAAAGACTCATTGCAAGTTATCGCAAACGCTTGATTGCAGTTATTGCTGCTAAGGGTGGCCCAACCAGTTATTAGGTTCAGGGGGCAATTACTTTTTCACACAGGGCCATGTAGGTTTGGATTTTTTTTTCTCCCTAAATAATAAAAACCACCATTTACAAACTGCATTTTGTGTTTACTTGTGTTATATTTGACTAATGGTTAAATGTGTTTGATGATCAGAAACATTTTGTGTGACAAACATGCAAAAGAATAAGAAATAGTTTTTCACACCACTGTATTAAGCACAGAAATATCAGATAAAGAAATGTGTTTGTTATTACAGAGTTTATTTCCATACAGAACAGATTTGGTACATTGCTCTTGTTAAAATAAACCGAGCGGGTTGATGTATTTCAGAATTAACAGTGCTGGCAACCTCCAAATCAGAGCATGTCACAATTGCCTCTTAAAAACTTTACAGTACTGCAGCATTCAAAACATATTAAGACTATTCCAGTCCATCCATTTATCGACTAAGCATCTAACATATAGACGTTCATCACAATAGTGTGATGGAGTGCGCTCTGCAACACCTCACAACCCATGTTGGAACATCAATAAAAATAATCTGATTAAAACCAAAACACATAAGTGTCATCTTCCAAAGTAACGTGTGGGGTTGTTTTAATTTAAGCACCTTTTCATTGAAATTTAGTGAAAGTTGCCTGTCATTCACTGACAATGGAACATTTGTGACTGATGGTTAGTTATGGCCAATGAAGTCTAAAGAATAAGTCATTGAGATATGATGAGGCTTTGGGATTTGCTCTTGATTCTAGAAGGTAAAGCTTACTGTTCGATGAAATGACCAATGAAATGCACAGATTCATACGTTAGCAGTAAGTGATACATATACACAAATCAGTGCCTCTCTCTAACCAAATTTATGACTGCATGATATTAAATAATAATTAATAAATATACTGGCAACTGGTTATTCACATGTACATTATGCGCAAAGACTAGTGTGGTGAATATCAAAATTTCATTTCCTTATTTTTCTTTATTTGTACTTTTCATTTTTTTCTTTTTTTTGTTTTAGTTAACAAAATGTTTTTTTTTTTCATTAACAAGAATAATGCTGGTGCAATTTGATATGGAAAAAAGGCCTTTCAATGCTTTACATTTATAAAAAGTATACAATTACATTTGAATCCAGATCAAAACCAGGAGTAAAGTAACTCACAAGTTACATACAACGTTTGGTCAACAAAGAGAAAAATGACTTATAATTGGTTCAGAGTTAATGTAAATGCTGGGTGTGTTTCATGGCTGCCCAGATCTTCTTCTAGGTTCAGCCCATTGCTGTATTTATTTTTCAAGGAAATATGAAGGTTGCCAAACATTAGGAACTCAAAGCTTTCTGCTGTTGATTAATATTGCATTAACAGAACTAATTAATAATTGTTAACATTTGTCTTTCTTCCTCAATACATACCTTCTGTAGCAGTCTGCAGATTTCCAGAACTGTTCTGAAAATGATCAGTGAGTGAGTGAGTTAATGAGAAAGTGCTTTGCAGACCGCTTGCATTGAGTTGATAAAGACAGCACTCGCCTGTTATGATGCTCTGTTTCGCAAAAATTCAATGTGTTGTTCCTGAGCAGTCATCATCCTGCAGTTGAATGGCTCAGAGAGGTGATGGGTAAGACAAAGCAGTGACCTCAGACCCCACGGGCAGGAATTGGCACAGATGGTGGGCACGGAATAGGAGGACAAAGTCAGGTGAAGACTTGCTGCAGGAACACTGTGAGATGGAGTGGTGTAACTGAAATGCGGCATAGCATTGAGACTTGGGTTTGTCCATTGATAAAGAACGGTCCTTTTTAAGGCCCACTGGGTGAGAACTGCAGCACTAGTCTATAACTACATTGATACAGGACTACTTTCATCCAACAGTTTCAGTTATGTCTATGTAA